>NC_067475.1:155969811-156269811 GCF_947179515.1 Apodemus sylvaticus
AGGGAAACTGAAACTAAACAGGGACACAGTATAAATAATTGAAGCTTTGGACCAATTGGATTTGACTGATATTTATAGAACATTTCACCCTAAAGCAAAAGAACATACCTTTTTCTCAGCACCTCATGGTACCTTCTCCAAAATCGACCATATAATTGGTCACAAGACAGACCTCAACAAATATAAGAAGATTGAACTAATCCCATGCCTCCTATCAGATCACTATGGTGTAAGAGTGGTTTTCAATAGCAACAAAAACAACAGAAAGCCCACATACACATGGAGGCTGAACAATACTCTACTCAATGACACCTTGGCCAAAGAAGAAATAAAGAAAGAAATCAGAGACGTTTTAGAATTTAATGAAAATGAAGGCACAACATACCCAAATCTTTGGGACACAATGGAAGCAGTGCTAAGAGGAAAACTCATAGCCCTGAGTGCCTCCAAAAAGAAAATGGAGAAAGCATACACTAGCAGCTTAACAACACACCTAAAATCCCTGGAACAAAAAGAAGCCAATTCCCCCAGGAGGAGAAGAAGACAGGAAATCATCAAACTCAGGGCTGAAATCAATCAAGTAGAAACAAAGAGAATCATACAAAGAATCAACAAATCCAGGAGCTTGTTCTTTAAGAAAATCAACAAGATAGATAAACCCTTAGCCAGACTGACCAAAGGGCACAGAGAAAGTATCCAAATTAACAAACTTAGAAATGAAAAGGGGAATATAACAACAGAAACTGAGGAAATCCAAAAAATCATCAGATCCTACTACAAAAGCCTATACTCAACACAACTGAAGAATCTGGAGGAAATGGACAATTTTCTTTACAGATACCAAATACAAAAATTAAATCAGGACCAAATAGATCATCTAAACAATCCCATAACCCTTAAAGAAATAGAAGGGATCATAGAAAGTCTTCCAACCAAAAAAAGCACAGGACCAGATGGTTTCAGTGCAGAATTCTATCAGACCTTCAAAGAACACCTAACACCAATACTCTTCAAACTATTGCACAAAATTGAGACAGAAGGAACACTACCCAACTCCTTCTACGAAGCCACAATTACACTGATACCAAAACCACACAAAGATCCAACAAAGAAAGAGAACTTCAGACCAATTTCCCTTAGAACAACGATGCAAAAATACTCAATAAAATTCTTGCAAACCGAATCCAAGAACACATCAAAACCATCATCCACCATGATCAAGTAGGCTTTATCTCAGGGATGCAGGGTTGGTTCAATATACGGAAATCCATCAATGCAATCCACTACATAAACAAACTCAAAGAAAAAAAACACATGGTCATGTCATTGGATGCTGAAAAAGCATTTGACAAAATTCAGCATCCTTTCATGCTTAAAGTCTTGGAAAGAACAGGAATTCAAGGCCCACACATAAACATAGTAAAAGCAATATACAGCAAACCGGTAGCCAGCATCAAACTAAATGGAGAGAAACTTGAAGCATTCCCACTAAAATCAGGGACTAGATAGGGCTGCCCCCTTTCTCCTTATATTTTAAGTATTGTACTTGAGGTACTAGCTCGGGCGATTCAACAACATAAGGAGGTCAAAGGGATACAAATTAGAAAGGAAGAAGTCAAACTATCATTATTTGCAGATGATATGATAGTCTACCTAAGTGACCCAAAAAGCTCCACAGGAGAACTCCTACAGCAGATAAACAACTTCAGCAAAGTGGCAGGTTATAAATTCAACTCAAGCAAATCAGTAGCCTTCCTATACTCAAAGGATAAGCAGGCTGAGAAAGAAATTAGGGAAATGACACCCTTCACAATAGCCACAAACAGTATCAAGTACCTTGGGGTGACTCTTACCAAACATGTGAAAGATCTGTATAACAAGAACTTCAAGACTCTGAAGAAGGAAATGGAAGAAGACCTCAAAAAATGGAAAAACCTCCCATGCTCATGGATCGGCATGATTAATATAGTTAAAATGGCCATTTTGCCAAAAGCAATATACAGATTCAACGCAATACCCATCAAGATCCCAACTCAATTCTTCATAGAATTAGAAAGAGCAATTCTCAAATTCATCTGGAATAACAAAAAACCCAGGATATCTAAAACTATTCTCAACAATAAAAGAAATTCTGGGGGTATCAATATCCCTGACCTCATGCAATACTACAGAGCAATAGTGTTAAAAACTGCATTGGTACAGTGACAGGCAGGCAGATCAATGGAACAGGATTGAAGATCCAGAAATGAACCCACACACCTGTGGCCACTTGATCCTTGACAAAGGGGCTGAAAACATCCAATGGAAAAAAGATAGCCTTTTCAACAAATGGTGCTGGTTCAACTGGAGGTCAGCATGCAGAAGAATGTGAATTGATCCATCCTTGTCTCCTTGTACTAAGCTCAACTCCAAATGGATCAAGGACCTCCACATAAAGCCACAGAAGAGGACATCAGTACAGGGGGGGAAGTTCCCGAACAGAACACCAATAGCTTATGCTGTAAGATCAGGAATTGACAAATGGGACCTCATAAAATTACAAAGTTTCTGTAAGGCAAAGGACACCACCAAAAGGGCAAATCGGCAACCAACAAATTGGGAAAAGATCTTCACCAACCCTACATCTGATAGAGGGCTAATATCCAATATATACAAAGAACTCAAGAAGTTAGACTCCAGAAAACCAAATAACCCTATTAAAAAATGGAGTACCAAGTTAAACAAAGAATTTTCACCTGAAGAACTTCAGATGGCGGAGAAGCATCTTAAAAAATGCTCAACTTCATTAGTCATTAGGGAAATGCAAATCAAAACAACCCTGAGATTTCACCTTATAGCAGTCAGAATGGCTAAGATTAAAAATTCTTCAGAAAGCAGATGTTGGCGAGGATGTGGGGAAAGAGGAACACTCCTCCACTGCTGGTGGTATTGCAAATTGGTACAACCACTCTGGAAATCAGTCTGGCGGTTCCTCAGAAAACTGGGCACCTCACTTCCAGAAGATCCTGCTATACCAGTCCTGGGCATATACCCAAAAGATTCCCTAGCCTGTAATAAGGATACATGTTCCACTATGTTCATTGCAGCCCTATTTATAATTTCCAGAAGCTGGAAAGAACCCAGGTATTCCTCAACAGAAGAGTGGATGCAAAAAATGTGATATATATACACAATGGAGTACTATTCAGCCATTAGAAACAATGAATTCATGAAATTCTTAGGCAAATGGATGGAGCTGGAGAACATAATACTAAGTGAGGTAACCCAGACTCAAAAGATGAATCATGGTATGCACTCACTAATAAGTGGATATTAACCTAGAAAACTGGAACACCAAAAACACAATCCACACATCAAATGAGGTACAAGAAGAACGGTGGAGTGTCCCCTTGTTCTGGAAAGACTCAGTGAAGCAGTATAGGGCAAAACCAGAGCAGGGAAGTGGGAAGGGTTGGGTGGGAAAACAGGAGGGGGGAAGGGGGCTGATGTGACTTTCGGGGAGTGGGGGAGCAGAAAGGGGAAATCATTTGAAATGTAAATAAAAATATATCGAATTTAAAAAAGGAAAAAAAAGAAAAAAAGAAAGTAAAATGTGGAGTAATGTCAGAGGATGTAAGTCATTTTGAGAGAGGAATAAGGGTTTCTTTAAAAGGTGTATGTTGTTTCTGGATCTTTTTCTATGGTCCTCACTGCCATAAAATGAACATCTTTACCCAACCACAGCCTACACCATAGTGCTCTCACCCATCACAGGTCTAGAAACAATAGAGCCAGCTGACCATGGTATCCTCTAAAAGAATGAATCAAAGTAAATACTTCCTCCTAAGTCATCTTAGATTTTCTTATAGAAGAAAAAAAAAGTGACTATTATGGAAGGTGTGATGGTTTGTATATGATTGGCCCAGGGAGTGACCCTATTAGGAGCCTTGTTGGAGTAGGTGTGTCACTGTGGGTGTGGACTTAAAACCTCACCTTAGTTGCCTGGAAGTCAGTCCTCTACCAGCAGCCTTCAGATGAATATATAGAACTCTCAGCTCCTGCACCATATCTACCTGGATGCTGCCCTATTTCTGCATTGATGAAAATGGACTGAACCTCTGAGCCTGTAAGCCAGCCCCAATTAAATGTTGTCTTTTAAACAACTAAGAAATCACAAAGGCAGACAACTTTGGAGATAGAAAACCTTGGGAAGAAATCAGGAGCCATAGATGCAAATATCAACAACAGAATACAAGAAATGAAAGAAAGAATCTCAGATGCCAAAGATACAATAGAAACCATTGACTCAACAGTCAAAGAAAATGCAAAATGCAAAAAGTTTGTATCCCAGAACATCCAGGAAATCCAGGAAACAATGAGAAGACCAAACTTTAGGATTATAGGTATAGATGAGAGTGAAGATTTACAACTGAAAGGGCCAGCAAATATATTCAACAAAATTATGGAAGAAAACTTCCCTAACGTACAGAGAGAGATGCCCATGAATATACAAGAAGCCTACAGAACTCCAAACAGATTGGACCTGAGCAGAAATACTTCCCGTCACATAATAATCAAAACCCCAAATGTACTAAACAAAAAAAGAATATTAAAGGCAGTAAGAGAAAAAGGCCAAGTAGCATATAAGGGAAGACCTATCAGAATCACACCAGACTTCTCACCAGAGACCATGAAAGCTAGAAGATCCTGGGCAGATCTCATGCAGACCCTAAGAGAACACAAATGTCAGCCAAACTATACCCACCAAAACTCTCAATCACCATAGATGGAGAAAGCAAAATATTCTATGACAAACACAAATTTACACAATATCTTTTCACAAACCGAGCTCTACGAAAATAATAGGAGGAAAACTCCAATAATAGGAGGAAAACTCCAATACAAGAAGGGAAACTACACGCTGGAAAAAGCAAGAGAGTAACCTTCTTTCATCAAACCCAAAAGAAGATAACCACTTAAATATAAAAATAACATCAAAAATGACAGGAAGTAATAATCACTATTCCTTAATTTCTCTTAACATCAATGGACTCAATTCCCCAATAAAAAGACATAGACTAACAGACTGGATACGTAAACAGGGCCTTCCATTTTGCTGCATACAGGAGACACACCTCAGTGTCAAAGACAAAAACTACCTTAGTGTAAAAGGCTGGAAAAAAATTTTACAAGTCAATGTTCTCAGGAAACGAGCTGGAGTAGCCATTCTAATATCAGATAAAACTGACTTTCAACCTAAAGTCATCAAAAGAGACACAGAAGGACACTTCTTGCTGGTCAAAGGAAAAATCCACCAAGAAGAACCCTCAATTCTGAACATCTATGCTCCAAATGCAAGGGCACCCGCATTCATAAAAGACACTTTACTAAAGCTCAAAGCACACATTGCACCTAACAAAATAATTGTGGGGGACTTCAACACTCCACTCTCCTCAATGGACTGATCAGGAAAACAGAAACTAAACAGGGACACAGTATAACTAATTTAAGTTTTGGACCAACTGGATTTGACTGATATTTATAGAACATTTCACCCTAAAGCAAAAGAATATACCTTTTCTCAGCACCTCATGGTACCTTCTCCAAAATCGACCATATAATTGGACACAAGACAGACCTCAACAAATATAAGAAGATCGAACTAAACCCATGCCTCTTATCAGATCACTATGGAATAAGAGTGGTCTTCAATGGCAACAAAAACAACAGAAAGCCCACATACACATGGAGGCTGAACAATACTCTACTCAATGACACCTTGGCCAAAGAAGAAATAAAGAAAGAAATCAGAGACTTTTTAGAATTTAACGAAAATAAAGGCACAACATACCCAAATCTTTGGGACACAATGAAAGCAGTGCTAAGAGGAAAACTCATAGCCCTGAGCGCCTCCAAAAAGAAAATGGAGAGAGCATACACTAGCAGCTTAATGGCACACGTGAAAGCTCTGGAACAAAAAGAAGCTACTTCACACAGGAGGAGAAGAAGACAGGAAATCATCAAACACAGGGCTGAAATCAATCAAGTGCAAACAAAGAGAACCATAAAAAGAATCAATGAATCCAGGAGCTGTTTCTTTGAGAAAATCAATAAGATAGATAAACCCTTAGCCAGACTGACCAAAGGGCACAGAAAAGTATCCAAATTAACAAAATTAGAAATGAAAAGGGGGATATAACAACAGAAACTGAGGAAATCCAAAAAAATCATCAGATCCTACTACAAAAGCCTATACTCAACACAACTGAAGAATCTGGAGGAAATGGACAATTTCCTTGACAGATCCCAAATACCAAAATTAAATCACGACCAAATAGATCATGTAAATAGTCCCAAAAGCCCTAAAGAATTAGAAGGGGTCAGAGAAAGTTTTCCAACCAAAAAAAAAGCAAAGGACCAGATTGTTTCAGTGCAGAATTCTATCAGACCTTCAAAGAAGACCTAAACCAATACTATTCAAACTATTCCACAAAATAGAAACAGAAGGAACACTACCCAACTCCTTCTACAAAGCCACAATTACACTGATACCAAAACCACACAAAGATCCAACAAAGAAAGAGAACTTCAGGCCAATTTACCTTATGAATATCAATGCAAAAATACTCAATAAAATTCTTGCCAATGGAATCCAAGAACACATAAAAATGATCATCCACCATGATCAAGTAGGCTTTATCCCAGGGTTGCAGGGTTGATTCAATATTCGGAAATCCATCAATGCAATCCACTACATAAACAAACTCAAAGAAAAAAAAAACGCATGGTAATTTCATTGGATGCTGAAAAAGCATTTGACAAAATTCAGCATCCTTTCATGTTTAAAGTCTTGGAAAGAACAGGAATCCAAGGCCCATACCTAAACATAGTAAAAGTAATATACAGCAAACTGGTAGCCAACATCAAACTAAATGGAGAGAAACTTGAAGCAATCACACTAAAATCAGGGACTAGACAGAGCTACCCCCTTTCTCCTTATCTTTTCAATATTGCACTTGAGGTACTAGCTCAGGCAATTAGACAACATAAGGAGGTCAAAAGGATACAACTTGGAAAGGAAGAAGTCAACCTATCATTATTTGCAGATGATATGATAGTCTTACTAAGTACTCCAGAAACTCCACTAGAGAATTCGTACAACCGATAAACAACTTCAGCAAAGTGGCAGGTTATAAAATCAACTCAAGCAAATCAGTAGCCTTCCTATACTCAAAGGATAAGCAGGCTGAGAATGAAATTAGGGAAATGACACCCTCCACAATAGCCACAAACAGTATAAAGTACCTTGGGATGACTTTTACCAAATATGTGAAAGATCTGTATGACAAGAACTTCAAGACTCTGAAGAAAGAAATGGAAGAAGACCTCAGAAAATGGGAAAACTTCCCATGCTCATGGATCGGCAGGATCAATATAGTTAAAATGGCCATCTTGCCAAAAGCAATATATAGATCCAATGCAATACCCATCAAAATCCCAACTCAGTTCTTCATAGAGTTAGAAAGAGCAATTCTCAAATTCATCTGGAATAACAAAAAACCCAGGATAGCTAAAACTATTCTCAGCAACAAAAGAAATTCTGGGGGAATCCGTATCCCCAACCTCAAGCAATACTACAGAGCAATAATGTTAAAAACTGCATGGTATTGATACAGTGACAGGCAGGCAGATCAATGGAACAGGATTGAAGATCCAGAAATGAACCCACACTGTGGCTACTTGATCCTCGACAAAGGGACTGAAAACTTCCAATGGAAAAAAGAGTCTTTTCAACAAATGGTGCTGGTTCAACTGGAGGTCAGCATGCAGAAGAATGTGAATTGATCCATCCTTGTCTCCTAGTACTAAGCTCAACTCCAAATGGATCAAGGACCTCCACATAAAGCCAGACACTCTGAAGCCAATAGAAAAGAAACTGGGGAAGACCCTGAGGACATCAGCACAGGGAGAAAGTTTCCGAACAGAACACCAATAGCGTATGCTCTAAGATCAAGAATTGACAAATGGAACCTCATAAAATTACAAAATTTCTGTAAGGCAAAGGACACCATCAAAAGGACAAATCGGCAACCAACAAATTGGGAAAAGATCTTCACCCATCCTACATCAGATAGATGGCTAATATCCAATATATATAAAGAACTCAAGAAGATAGACTCCAGAAAACCAAACAACCCTATTAAAAAATGGGGTACAGAGTTAAACAAAGAATTCTCACCTGAAGAACTTCGGATGGCGGAGAAACATCTTAAAAATGCTCAACTTCATTAGTCATTAGGGAAATGCAAATCAAAACAACTCTGAGATTTCACCTTACACCAGTCAGAATGGCTAAGATTAAAAATTCAGGACGCAGCAGGTATTGGCAGGGATGTGGAGAAAGAGGAACACTCCTCCACTGCTGGTGGGGTTGCAAATTGGTACAACCACTCTGGAAATTAGTCTGGTGGTTCCTCAGAACACTGGGCACCTCACTTCCAGAAGATCCTGCTATACCACTTCTGGGTATATTCCCAAAAGATTCCCCACCATGTAATAAGGATACATGTTCCACTATGTTCATAGCAGCCCTATTTATAATTGCCAGAAGCTGGAAAGAACCCAGGTATCCCTCAACAGAAGAGTGGATGCAAAAAATGTGATATATATACACAATGGAGTACTATTCAGCCATTAGAAACAATGAATTCATGAAATTCTTAGGCAAATGGATGGAGCTGGAGAACATCATACTAAGTGAGGTAACCCAGACTCAAAAGATAAATCATGTTATGCACTCACTAATAAGTGGATATTAACCTAGAAAACTGGAATACCCAAAACATAATCCACACATCAAATGAGGTACAAGAAGAACGGAGGAGTGGCCCCTTATTCTGGAAAGACTCAGTGAAGCAGTATAGGTCAAAACAAGAATGGGGAAGTGGGAAGGGGTGGGTGGGAAGACAGGGGGAGAGAAGGGGGCTTATGGAACTTTCAGGGACTGGGGAGCTAGAAAAGGGGAAACCATTGGAAATGTAAATAAAAAATATATCGAATAAAAAATTTTTTAAAAAATTAAAAGAAAAGAAAAGAAAAGAAAAGAAAAGAAAAGAAAAGAAGAGAAAGGAAAACTGGCAAAGACCCTTGAGGATATCTGTACAGGGGGAAATTTCCTGAACAGAACTCCAATAGCTATGCTCTAAGATCAACAATTGACAAATGGGACCTCATAAAATTACAAAGTTTCTGTAAGGCAAAGGACACCATCAAAAGGACAAATTGGCAACCAACAAATTGGGAAAAGATCTTCACCAACCCTACATCTGATAGAGGGCTAATATCTAATATATACAAAGAACTCAAGAAGTTAGACCCCCGAAAACCAAATAATCCTATTAAAAAATGGGTACAGAGCTAAACAAAGAATTTTCATCTGAAGAACTTTGGATGGCTGAGAAGCATCTCAAAAAATGTTCAACATCATTAGTCATTAGGGAAATGCAAATCAAAACAACCCTGAGATTTCACCTTACACCAGTCACAATTGCTAAGATTAAAAATTCAGGAGACAGCAGGTGTTGCGGAGGATGTGGAGAAAGAGGAACACTCCTCCACTGCTGGTGGGGTTGCAAATTGGTACAAACACTCTGGAAATCAGTCTGGCGGTTCCTCAGAAAACTGGGTATGTCACTTCTGGGGGATCCTGCTCTACGACTCCTGGGCATATACCCAGAGGATTCCCCAACATGTAATAAGGATACGTGCTCCACTATGTTCATAGCAGCCTATTTATAATAGCCAGAAGCTGAAAAGAACTCAGGTATCCCTCAACGGAAGAATGGATGCAAAAAATGTGGTATATATACACAATGGGGTATTATTCAGCCATTAGAAACAATGAATTCATGAAATTCTTAGACAAATGGATGGAGCTGGAGAACATCATACTAAGTAAGGTAACCCAGTCTCAAAAGATCAATCATGGTATGCACTCACTAATAAGTGGATATTAGCCTAGAAAATTGGAATACCCAAAACATAATCCACACATCAAATGAGGTACAAGAGGAATGGAGGAGTGGCCCCTGGTTCTGGAAAGACTCAGTGAAGCAGTATAGGGCAAAACCAGAACAGGGAAGTGGGAAGGGGTGGGTGGGAGAAGGAGGAGGAGGGGGAGGGAAGGGGACCTATGTGACTTTCGCAGAGTGGGGGGCTAGAAAAGGGGAAATCATTTGAAATGTAAATAAAGAAATATATTGAAAAAAATTTTTTTAAAAAATGTTGTCTTTTATAAAACTTGCATTGGTCATGGTGTCTGTTCATAGCAGTGAAACCCTAACTAAGACAGAAGGTAGGCTATTGTCAGTTGTGAAGAAGAAACTCTGAGTTGAATAGAATAGACATAAAATGATTTATCTTCTACTTGCACCTTCCTAATATCATTTACCTTTGTGTAAGAGGATGTGTCTGAGCTTTGAGGAATGGTATGATCATTTAGCTCACAACTACCAGTGTGCAGTAATTATTTTTACCTTTACAAGGCAGAGATCATAATGCTTGAGCTCTGCTAAGTCATGTAGCTTCTGCTGAGGTTCAAAATAACAAGTGCACTCTTTCCAGTAACATAATATTCAAACTAGCAGTGTGTACAGTGTACATGGCACGAGGAAGCTGATATCAGTTTTCACAGTTCTGAATCATGTCTAGCAGCTGCTCAACTTTTGCTAACAAAGAAAATTGATGTATGTCAGATAAAGATCTGTGAGGAATTTGGTAGTCATAATTTGTGGCTTTACCCATTCAGTCATGCAATTAGTTATTTCCTGATTCATTACATAGCCAATGTTCAACAAATACTTTGCTAATTAGTGCCACATATTAATCTATCTTAGGACATAAAGTGAAAAATGAGTCCTACATCTTACTATTGATAAACTTCTAGAAGAATAATTTCAATGAGCAAACTAACCATAAAAGGATATCAAGTAACAACTTAGAAATAACTCTGGAAAAGGAGAAAAGAGTAAATGACTCATGTTTATTTTCAAAGTATTATTTAAGGTAATCATTATACTCTTATAGCAAGACTTCCTCAGCAACATCCTACTCATCTGGATCAGACTATAAAGGACAGAGCTAAATTATTGAGATGTTATGTGATTCCACTAAAGCATTGTTATGATTTTCATAGTTAAGTGTATGTTAGTATGTATGGATACTGAAAAGACAAGAAATTATAAGAAGACACCTTACATCACTAACAAAGCCTGAGACTCCAGGGCACACAGAGAGTGAGTGCTGATCCCTCCATCTGCAAAATATAACTGCCTGTGATGACTTACTTAGTCAATAACATCTTTAAATAAGATACCATCATCAAAAGCACAAGACTTATTAGGTTTGTGTTTCCAACCCTTTCAGATGCTGAACAAAGTAACCTCCAAAAGATGTCCTTAAGAGGTTTTTATTCTATTTCCATCTTTATCTATAGAGAGTACTCTGTGGACCAGGTGTCACTGGTCTTATAAACGAGAGCAAATAAAAATAAAAGGTTGTCCTTTTGATTGAAGGTTGTTAAGAGCATATCCATTTACAAAACAAAAATAAAAAATACACAAAAAACTCATGAACTAAAGTAAACATATGTCTAGAAATTACCTTTTTCCTCATGCAGTGTTTAATCAATGAAATCAGCATATCTCCCCTTGCCCGGCTGCTAGTGTGCCCTGGCTGCTTCTTTCTGCTGGACCAGAGGGAATTCCAGCTCTGCTCTGCACTGCAGGCTGGAACTTCTTTGTCTCAAAAAGTAAGAATGATAGTTTTATTTTTATGAAGAATTAAATTTATATTTGAAAATGGTGCAACTTCATAAAAAATGTAAAATATAATAAAATATAATGTGAAATAATGTGATATAATATATGAAAACCAGGAAGTTCTGAAAATATTTAGTATTTAAGTGTTCTAGAGCTAATTTTCTTAATTTTTCAACATTTTATTAGTTCTTTGTGACTTTCCCATCATTCTTCAGTCCCACTCTTCTCCTTCCCCTTGTACTGTTTTTCTACCATTGCAACCTCCCTCCCAATAGAGAAAAAAATTTCATTGTGGAAGCTGTAGTGTGCCACAGTGTGTCCCACAATGTACACTTTGGTCCACACTTCTTTGCTTCCAAATGTTCATTGCAATGACTCATTGAACTGGAATGAAGCCTCTGGCTTCTGCTGCTTTAGCAATACTGGAACCTCACCAGGACTCCTCTTGACTATATATATACTCCTCTTGAGTATATATTGGATATTAGCCCTCTGTCGGATTTAGAGTTGGTGAAGATCCTTTCCCAATCTGTTGGCTGCCATTTTGTCTTTTTGACAGTGTCCTTTGCCTTACAGAAACTGTAATTTTATGAGGTCCCATTTGTCAATTCTTGATCTTAGAGCATAGGCTATTGGTGTTCTGTTCAGGAACTTTTTCCCTGTGCCCATGTCCTCAAGGGTCTTCCCCAGTTTCTTTTCTATTAGTTTCAGTATGTCAGGTTTTACGTGGAGGTCCTTGATCCACTTGGAGTTGAACTTAGTACAAGGAGATAAGAATGGATCAATTCACATACTTCTGCATGCTGACCTCCAATTGAACCAGCACCATTTGATGAAAAGGCTATCTTTTTTCCACTGGATGTTTTCAACTCCTTTGTTGAAGATCAAGTGACCATAGGTGTGTGGGTTCATTTCTGGGTCTTCAATCCTATTCCATTGATCCACTTGCCTGTTATTGTACCAATACCAAGCAGTTTTTATCACTGTTGCTCTGTAGTAATGTTTGAGGTCTGGGATACTGATTCCCCCAGAAGTTCTTTTACTGTTGAGAATAGTTTTAGCTATCCTAGGTTTTTTGTTATTCCAGATAAATTTGAGAATTGCTCTTTCTAAATCTCTGAAGAACTGAGTTGGGATTTTGATGGGGATTGCATTGAATCTGTAGATTGCTTTTGGCAAGATGGCCATTTTAACTACATTAATCCTGCCAATCCATGAGCATGGAAGATTTTTCCATTTTCTGAGGTCTTCTTTGATTTCCTTCTTCAGAAATCTGAAGTTCTTGTCATATAGGTCTTTCACTTGTTTGGTTAGAGTCACCCCAAGATATTTTATGCTGTTTGTGGCTAGTGTTAAGGGTGTCATTTCTCTAATTTCTTTTTCAGTCTGCTTATCCTTTGAGTATAGGAAGGCTACTGATTTGCTTGAGTTGATTTTATAACCAGCCACTTTGCTGAAGTTTTTTATCAACTGTAGGAGTTCTCTTATAGAGTTTTTTGGGTCACTTAAGTATACTATCATATCATCTGCAAATAGTGATAGTTTGACTTCTTCCTTTCCAATATGTATCCCTTTGAGCTCCTTATGTTTTCTAATTGCTCTGGCTAGGACTTCAAGAACTATATTGAAAAGATACCGAGAGAGGGGGCAGCCTTGTCTAGTTCCTGATTTTAGTGGGATTGCTTCAAGATTCCATTTAGTTTGATGTTGGCTACCAGTTTGCTGTATATTGCTTTTACTATGTTTATATATGGGCCTTGAAATCCTGTTCTTTCCAAGACTTTTAGCCTGAAAGGATGCTGAATTTTGCCAAATGCTTTTTCAGCATCTAATGAAATGATCATGTCGTTTTTTAATTTGAGTTTGTTTATGTAGTGAATTGAATTGATGGATTTCCATATATTGAACCATCCCTGCATCCCTGGTTTGAAGCCCACTTAATCATGGTGGATGATTGTTTTGATGTGTTCTTGGATTCGGTTGGCAAGAATTTTGAGTATTTTCGCATGATATTCATAACGGAAATTGGCCTGAAGTTCTCTTTCTTTGTTGGATCTCTGTGTGGTTTTGGTATCAGCATAATTGTGGCTTCATAGAAGGAGTTGGGTAGTGTTCCTTCTGTTTCTATTTTGTGGAATAGTTTGAAGAGTATTGGTGTTAGGTCTTCTTTGAAGGCCTAATAGAATTATGCACTAAAACCATCTGGTCCTGTGCTTTTTATTTGTTGAAAGTCTTTCTATGACCCCCTCTATTTCTTTATGGCTTATGGGACTGTTTACATGATCTATTTGATCCTGATTTAATTTTGGTATTTGGTATCTAAGAAATTGGCCATTTCCTCCAGTTTCTCCAGTTGTCGTGAGTACAGGCTTTTGTAGTAGGATTTGATAATTTTTTGAATTTCCTCAGTTTCTGTTGTTATATCTCCCTTTTCCGTTCTAATTTTGTTAATTTGGATACTGTCTCTGTGCCCTTTGGTTAGTCTGGCTAAGGGTTTATCTAGGAGAAAGCACTTGGAATGTAAACAAAGGATACTTTTTAAAAAAGATACATTGTATACCTGTGAGAAAATGTCAAAGAATAAATAAAAGAATAATTTTAAAAGGGAAAAAAAGAAAGTCTGTAGCATCACATTTATAGGACCAGCCCCTTCATTCATTCCAGCAGTTCACAGATGGCAAAGATGTTGCTGTGTGCCAATTCGTAGTCCTGGATCTAGGCCTGAGAGGTATAGCAGCTGGTCAGCCCACTGGCACTCCAGCACGCACATGCCTGTGTGACTGAGAAATACTGGGAGCTAACTTTTTAATAACATTTCATTCCTATGTAACTTTTTTTGTTTTGAAGTTAAGTAATAATGATGATGACTGTAGTGGGAATAATGTTGCTGTTGTTGTTGCTGTTGTTGATAATGATTATGATGATGATGATGATGATGATGATGATGATGATGATGATGATGATGGAAATAATGATAATGATAGTGGATGGAGATAATGATGGTAATGACATAGCAATTGCTATTCTTTTAGCACTATTTGCAGACCAGAATTTCAGACTAGATGATGGGAAACAACAGCTAACATTGGGCTAGGTTAGAGTATAAAACAAATTCATAAAGCCATCTTTAGATTTAGGATAATTATCAGTTGTGGGAAAACAAGAAACAAGGGCTTTGGAATGTGAAAACAAAAATCAATGAAGAATACACCCTTGGTGAAGAAAATAACAATGTTTTCACATAAAATTCCTTGGGGAGTCATTTCTACTGGAAAGAGAAGAAAAGGGGATGCAGTGCTTGGTCATCAGTTAACCAATGTGACAGGACTGAGAAATGTCTTAGACCAGAGAAGCACTCTTCTGGGTTTATCTGTGAAGTGCATTTTAGAGAAGATAGACATGTGGGGTGGTAACAGAGTGTAAACTCCATGTCAAATATAGAGGACTTCACCTAGTAGGCTGAGGCCTAAAAGAAAAAAAGCCAGAGTAGGAGGAAGCTAACACAGGTGTGCGAGTTCCCTCTTCGTATGTGAATATGGTGGTTACTACTGTTCTTTCGTGAACATGGGACTTCAGAATTTTCATTCTTCCAAAGTGGAATCCACAGCAAGACTTCTGCAGGGAGCATTTAGGCCCCCAGCATCACACCACTACTGATGAGGTAACCGGGAGCGAGCCGTATCAGGATGCCTGCATCTGCAGCATGCAGTCAGCCATTGTTGAACTGCACATCCTCTATGCGCTAAGACAATACAGTCCCTTTTTCATAACCTGCACACACATATGTGTATAAGTATATGTGTGTGTGTCTATGTGTGTGAGTTAGTGTGCATGTATGTATACGTATGTATACATATACATATATATGTTCTATACTAGAGATTCTTGTTGACAAAGTGAAGCCTAAATGTGTTAGGCAGTGGATATGGTCAAATAAAGTCAAAACAGAAATAACTACAGTTTTTATAATTATTATAATTATTCTCTATACTTAGGTGCACTTTTATCATTGTAGTATTGTATGTTTACACTTAATACTGAAATTGATGTAAGTCAGATAATTTTGTTATGTAGTTATGCATAAACTTTATTTTGTCAGAGACTAACACTCTTAGAGATAGATATATACACATTTTACCTTATCCTTTGTGAATCCAGTTCAGTTTCTGTTAGGTGCTTATTACTGAGAAAATTATTTCACTCTCAACAAGTTTGGATTTAATCAGTTCTTTGGCTTTTGTAAACTTAGTGTGTCTTGTTTATTTGTTGTTTGTTTGTTTGTGTTTTCTTTTCCAGACAAGGTCTCATAGCTCTGGCTGTCTTGGAACTCACTACATGAATCAGGCTGCTTGAACTCACAAAGATTCTGACTACTGGAATAAAAGGTGTGCACCACTGTATCTGACTGGAAACTTAGCATGTTAAACTGGAGTTGAGATCAGTCAGTAAGGAGGAACTTTGGACACGGATTCACAGCACTTGACAAATTGTACTCAGATAAGGATGTATTATGTACATCTTCAGAAATCTTTCAGCCATGTCCAGCTTTGGTTAACTTTCTTCTCCAACAGTAAATGCTGAAGGTCATTTTCTCTAAGATTAGTTACATATTATACGTGTTAGTTACATATTATAATCCACCTCCAAACACAGTGGCTTAAAACCACGTGTTGCATTTGTGTGGGCCAGAGTTTGGGGATTAGCTCAGTTAGGTAATTTTGACTAGACACTGGACACCTGGACACGGAGTAACAGCCCTAAGAGTCCAGTAAGAAGTACAAGCATCACTCACAGCCTCCCTATCTCTTCTTAAACTGATTCTCAGCACAGCAGACTCCAAGGACCCAGACAGAAGAAATAGTTTGCTCCCAATAAAGATAACAAAGAGCACTGCAGCCTGTCATTTACCAACATTTATCAATTCAGTTCACATGCATTTTGTAAGTTTCAGTAACGTGCTAGACAGTTTCCTCAGAACATGGAACACAGCCATAGGGAAAGGTCCTTTCTCCTTTTGAGAAACAAAGAACAACTATAAACACAATTCCATGCTTTTTAGAAGATGTCATCATGTAATAGGAACTAGGTCAGGCAGAAAGAAAAGAACTTTTTTTAATTCCTTCTTAAAGGATGACTTGAGCAAGAAAAACTGTTTGATCTCATATTACTGAGGTACATGCCAAAGGCTGGTGATATGTTAACTGATAGGCACATGGGAGTTTCAGTTTTAGTGATATGAGAGTTACATAAATTCAGCTAGTAAAATCAGCTAGAACCACAACTGACATCAACCTAATGTTGAAGTAAAACAACACTTATTCTGAGTTTAATAACCCAAGTCAATAATATGGAAAAGAATTCAACAAGATGTGTTTAAAACAATGCCCCTTTTGTGGTAAGAGAAAAATTAGAGTTTTCTAAGGGGCAAAGTCACATGTAACAGCATAACAGAGTCCTTACCCATGATGTGGGTAGAGAACTAAGAATTTGGGTTTTGTGGAAAATTACAATAAAAATATGTTATTAAGAAAAAATGTAGCAGTATTAACCTTGTGTGACTCCTCACATCTTTTACTCTACATTACCAGCATAATAGACACATGCTTAATTTTCAAGTATGGTATGGATGCTAAGATGCTACATATAGAAATGTATTCAAATATGTAGGAAATGTAGAAGAAATGTCATTCTCAGAGGTAAAAATGTTGTTTAGATAAACTTATATGATTCCATGTTCCACCGAGTTGTGGGAACTCTGCCAGGCAGACAAAGCACAGAGACTCTGGACTACATTTACCTTATGCCCACTGTCCAGTGATGGGCTCTCAGGAAACACTGATACTCCACTCGGAGGTGGGAAAACACAGCCTAAGATGTGGGAGGCAGAAGCTGGGGTCCCAAAGCTCCCAGGTGTCCAGTCACCAGTGAAGGCCACATGAGAGTTGGGAAGGAGAAGGCTCAGAGGCCCCTCGAGGAGTCCCACACTCCTGCACATCCAGATACCGCTGGGACTTGGGGAGTTGGGAACAAAGGAGGCCACTGGTCTGAGGACTAGTCCTAGGCCCCAGGGGATAGGGAAACTCCAGTTTAGCTCATCTGCAATTGTTCTTGGCTTAACAGACTGTGAGGCTAGGTAGGCGCAGGCCTTCTCCATGCTCTCCATCATGGTTCTTGATAAAAAAAAAGTCTTTAGTTCCAAGCAGTTTATTGGTTGTTCATCATAGAAAATGGGTGAATACCACCTCCTCATGGAGGACCAGAGGTGAATACCACCTCCTCATGGAGGACCAGAGGTGAATACCACCTCCTCAGGGAGGACCAGAGGTGAATACCACCTCCTCAGGGAGGACCAGAGGTGAATACCACCTCCTCAGGGAGGACCAGAGGTGAATACCACCTCCTCAGGGAGGACCAGAGGTGAATACCACCTCCTCAGGGAGGACCAGAGGTGAATACCACCTCCTCAGGGAGGACCAGAGGTGAATACCACCTCCTCAAGGAGGACCAGAGGTGAATACCACCTCCTCAAGGAGGACCAGAGGTGAATACTACCTCCTCAAGGAGGACCAGAGATGAATACCACCTCCTCAAGGAGGACCAGAGGTGAATATCACCTCCTCAAGGAGGACCGGAGATGAAATACCTTTCATAGGAAGGAATGCCTGAGAAAGGAAGCTTATGGACTAAACCCTCAGGGCCTCTAAATACTTGATTGCATGTAGAATTCTATCCTGATCTACATGAACATAGCTCACATTCCTAGGTAGGGAGGAGTGTGGTCACATGACAAGGGCCTGGTGAAGCTCCTACCTTCCTCTCAGAGTTTCTGGAGCTTCCAACTCATTCAACCATACCAGGTTGCACAGTCCACTGTCCCGCAAACATATGAGACATCATTTCTCCACAGTTCTATTAATTGAACTTTCATTATAGACATCTTTTTCTTGGTGTTATTTCATAGTAGCTCAAAAATAATAGTTTTATTGTGAACCTTATTGCAAGTATCATTGAATTCCTGACTCATCAACATTACTGCCAGAATAGTGAGTTAGTTAAGTCCAGAAGTAGAGATGAAAAAAAAAATATTTCCATTGGGAACACAGCAGAACACTCTCTCTCTCTCTCTCTCTCTCTCTCTCTCTCTCTCTCTCTCTCTCTCTCCCTCTCCCTCTCCCTCTCCCTCTCCCTCTCCCTCTCCCTCTCCCTCTCCCTCTCCCTCTCCCTCTCCCTCTCCCTCTCCCTCTCCCTCTCCCTCTCCCTCTCCCTCTCCCTCTCCCTCTCCCTCTCCCTCTCCCTCTCCCTCTCCCTCTCCCTCTCCCTCTCCTTCTCCCCCTCTCTCTCTCTCTTTCTCTCTGTATATGTGTGTGTATATCTGTGTGTATGTCTGTGTATGTCTATGTGTGTATAGTGTGTGTATCTGTATGTGTGTGTCTGTGTGTGTGTATCTGTGTGTATCTGCTTGTATATATCTGTATGTGTCTGTGTGTGTCTGTGTGTGTGTTTCTGTGTGTATATATCTGTGTGTGTCTGTGTGTATGTATCTGTATGTATATATATATATATATCTGTGTGTGTTTTGTGTGTGTATGTTTATGTATGTCTTGTTTGTGTATGTGTATGTGTCTATTTGTGTGTCTGTGTGTTTCCCTCTAAAGAAACAATAGTTTTGGTTAAACATTATGAATGTATGCATTTAAATTTGCAATTAAGTAGTTTAAAATGTCCATGTTTGGAACTCATGGGTCATAAACATATTTCAAGGAGCTTAATGTTGCTCCTATTAAGTCACATATCAGAACAGCAAACATATACAGAAAAAAGATGATGTTCTTATATGAATGATAGATGGGTCATGTCGTTACCAATCTTTAAAGCAATAATGATTTTCCCACAAAACTCATAGAGGCTCCCACATTTTTATGGAACTTGATTAAATTGCTGCTGCTTCTTGGCACCTACCAATAATAAGGTTCACTCAAATTAGAAGACAAAAAAAGGGTGTTTCCTGGGTCTGGTTGACTGCTGAAAGACAGATTAAGTGACAAAGTTGGCCATTTGAGATTCATCAAACTACCACAGCTTGGCTTTCCAGTCTGTTGATTCTCTAAAACTGGTCTCTATCACCAAGATGGGTATTGTATTTCACAGAAAAGGTAAGGCTCTTAACATTGTCTGGATTGCTTCTGCAGTTTATAAAAAAAAGTAAGAAATAGCACATTGCAAAACTTCCACCTTCTACCACAGGCAGCACATAACTGATGGGGCCTTTTCTGTGAAATACAATAAAAGCTGTAATAGCTTTTCCTAAATGGTGGCAGCACAGAGGAGCTGAAACACTTCCATCACCGTGTCCATGGGAGCCAGGGGAAACTGCCTGATCTTCTAAAAACAAAAACAAAAAACCCTACATAGCAAGTAAACTACAGCAAGTTCTAAATAATGTCCTTTTTATAAATAAATTAAAATAAAAAAAGCTGTGAACATGGAACAGACGTTTAAGAATCAAAAAGAAGTTGAATATACCTGTCAAGAAACTAAAACAGAGCTAGTATGTTGATTTGGTTTAGATATAAAAATGACGTTAACAGGAGATTGAAGAGATGAACATTTAAGACCATGGGAAAATGGCAAAGGTTAAAGGGAAAAAAACAAAATCACATCAGTGACACAATAGTATACATTTAACTAAAGAATAAAAGAGCACATTTTACAAAGCAGACATGTGAGAACACGGTGATCACTGATTCACTGTGCATTTTCAGCTTTATAATTTTCATGCCATCATTTCTTTTACAAAATATATACACATCTGTCCTATCTCATTCTGTTTTTTTCCAAATGCTATGATTTCTCATGACTTTGCCCTCACATGCCCTATCATAATAGTGCTCTGGTTTATCACCTCAGAGGTAGCTAGGAAAACTCTGCCTAAAGCAACATTCCCAACATTTCTTGGGAAAATGAATCAGTGCTTTTGTATTCTCTAGAGAATCTTCCCTGGGTATTTCCCTGTCCCTCAAATCCCTGCCAGTGCTGTAGGGACAGGGAACAGTACTTTAATTCTTACTGTGTTATAAGTCAATGGATTATTGTCCACTCTAGGTCCTCCCACAGAAGCCTTTATGAACACTGGGGGGATGGAGCCAAGATGTGTCCCAGCACTCAGAAGGCAAAGACAGGCAGATCTGAGCTCAAGGCCAGCCTTGTCTACAAAGCAATTACCAAGACAGCCAAGACAGAGAAAACCAAAAAGAAAAAAGGGGTGGGGCAGCAATAACACAGGAAGATCGTGGATTCAAGAGACTGTGAAAGAAGAAGGAACGGAAAGCTTCCTGAGAAGAAAATGGCACAGCTCCATGAAGATCAATATTCTAGATGATATGATAAGCAAATTCTCTCATGTGAAGTAAGAGGATTTTTAAATACCACACCATGAGAAGCCCAGTAGCAAAACATTTTTGTTACTTTTTTCTTGTCATTTTGTAAGAATTTGTCACATAAAGACCACCTATGACTGTTTTCTTCAGTGGTAGAAAAGTAACAAGCTGCCCATGACAAGTTCGTCATGATTTTAATTTTAAAATTAAAGTTATTCCACTATCCTAGGGGAGTCATATCATGAGGTAGCTTTATTTGTTTGTTTATTTGTTTGTTTGGGTTTTTGGGGGGATCAGGATCCCCAAACATTCTGTGGTTTAGAAAAGTGGGTAGGCTTTTAAAATGGCCCATTCCATCTTCCAAGAGAAAGTAAATTAACACAATCCTTTCTCATTTAGGAATTTATATCATGGGAAGCTCTCTTATGGATCAAAATGCCTCTGCTTAAGCTTACCTGTCAGAAAAGCATATCAAGACACTTTAAGGGACATTGGTCATGAAATAGTGAAATAATTGTAACAAAAACTCAGTGTCAAAGTCTAGTGGTCTAGGCAAAGTCAGGTCTTAGGTATGAAGTATGAGGAGGCAAACTGGCAATTTTCCTTTTGGATCCTCTGAAGGTTGACAGCAGTAATGCTGGAATGACCACAGGTAACTGTCAGGGGATGTTTTCTTTCTTTATTTCTTTCTTTTTTTTTTTTTTTTTTTTTTTTTTTTTTACTATTTCATGGAAAATTTTAAATAAAGAATGGTTGATATAAAAACTCTTTTTAAATTAATTAAAAGTGGAATTAGAAACATTTGTGATAAAATCAAAGATTTACATTGAAAACATTTCTGATAAAATAGAGGAAGTATATAGAAAGACTTAAAATAGTTATATATAGTATATATAGTACATACTACATATATGATATATAGTATGTATATATAGTATATATGTATATGTATTACATATGGTATTATATATAGTATATGTTATATATATATGTATATCACTTGTATATATAGTATATAAAAAGACTTATAAAGAAAGAATTAAAATTGAAGATTATCATGAGAAATAATGGTAGACATAAAAGAAATTACTAAATTAAAAGGGGAATTGCAAACATTTTCTGATAAAATTGAAGATTTACATAAGAAATATTTCATTAGTCTATGTCTTTTTATTGGGGAGGTGAGTCCATTGTTGTTAAGAGATATTAGAGAATAGTGATTGTTCCTTCCTGTTATTTTTGATGTTATTTTTGTGTTTGTGTGGTTATCTTCTTTTGGGTTTCTTGTAAGATTACTTTCCTGCTTTTTCTAGGGTATAGTTTCCTACCTTGTGTTGGCATTTTCCATCAATTATCCTTTGTAGGACTGGATTTGTGGAAAGATATTGTACAAATTTAGTTTTATCAGGGAAAATCTTGGCTTCTCCATCTATGATGATTGACAGTTTTGCTGGGTATAGTAGCCTGGGCTGGCATTTGTATTCTCTTAGGGTCTGTATGAGGTCTGCCCAGGATCTTCTAGCTTTCATCGTCTCTGGTGAGAAGTCTGGTGTGATTATGATAGGTCTGCCTTTATAAATTACTTGCCTGTTTTCCCTTACTGCTTTTAATATTCTTTCTTTGTTTAGTGAATTTGGTGTTTTGATTATTATGTGCCAGAAGGATTTTCTGTTCTGGTCCAGTTTGTTTGGAGTTCTGAAGTCTTCTTGTATGTTCATGGGCATCTCTTTTTCTAGGTTAGGGAAGTTTTCTTCTATAATTTTGTTGAAGATATTTACTGGGCGTTTAAGATATAAATCCTCACTCTAGTCTATACCTATAATCCTTAGGTTTGGTCTTCTCATTGTGTCCTGGAGTTCCTGGATGCTTTGAGTTACCAGCTTTATGCATTTTGCATTTTCTTTGACTTTTGAGTCAATGTTTTCTACGATATCTTGAGCATCCGAGGTTCTTTCTTCTATCTCTTGCATTCTGTTGCTGATGCCTGTGTCTATGACTTCTGAATTCTTTCCAAGGTTTTCTATCTCCAGGGATGTCTCACTTTGTGATTTCTTTATTGTTTCTACTTCCATGTTTAGATCCTGGATGGTTTTGTTCCGTTCCTTCACTTGATTGCTTGTGTTTTCCTGTAATTCTTTAAGGGATTTTTTGTGTTTCTTCTTTAAGGGCTTCTGCCTGTTTACCCATGATCTCCTGTATTTCTTTAAGGGATTTTTGTGTTTCCTCTTTAAGGGCTTTTACCTGTTGACCGATATTTTCCTGTATTTCTTTAAGGGAGTTACTTAAATCTTTCTTGAAGCCTTCTATCAGCATCATGAGATATGACTTTAAATCCAACTCTTGTTTTCTGGTATGTTGGGGTATCCCGGACTTGCTGTGGTGGGAGAACTGGGTTCTGATGTTGCCATGAGGCCTTGGTTTCTGTTGGTAGGTTCTTGTGTTTGCCTTTTGCCATATGGTTATCTCTGGTGCTAGTTGGTATTATTGTCTCTGAATGGAGTTTGTTCCTCCTGTGGGCCTGTAAGCCTGTATCCTTACTCCTCTGAGCTCAAAAGTGAAAGCACTGCTGGGAGATCTCTCTCTCTCTCTCTCTCTCTCTCTCTCTCTCTCTCTCTCTCTCTCTCTCTCTCTCTCTCTCTCTCTCAGCTATGCACAGAAAACTATGGAGTTTCCCAGCTCCCTGGTGCAAATGGTGGCAGGAAGACTTCTGTCCCAGCTGCTCCACTGATCATAGAAGGCTGTGGAGTCTCCTGCCTCCCTGGTGCAAATGGCAGTAGGTGGGAAGACTTCTGTCCCAGCTGCTCCACTGATCTTAGGCCCTGTGTGCTCCTAGCTGGGTCCCCTCCAGAGAGAAGGAGGAGATCTCAGCTCTGTGCTCAAAAGTGAAAGTCTAATGGGAGATCACTCTCTTCTGGTGGGATAGGCACAAAAGTCTGTGTCAGGGGATACTTTCCCTGTATAGTTTATACATGTAATCTGAGAGGTGGTGAACATCATGCCAGGATAACAACCTTCTGCGCTCAGACACAGTAGGGACCACAGAGCATGTGAAATCTTTCTCTATGAGGCCACCAGGAACAAGGGCTCCATCTTTCTGATTGGGACCCCAAAGAGATATATAGCACATGGCATCAAAAGTGACAATGATATGGCTGATGATGATTTCTGGCCAGAAACATAAAGAACCATTCCAGCTTCTGGGCAAAAGACTTAAAAGAACTAACTTAAAAATGTACCTTATAGTCATCAAAGTAGAGATCCTGAGAAGAATATTTAAGGGGAAGTAAGAGCACAGTGGGAAGGTTTCATTTTGAGTAATAAGGAGACCTGTAGCAGTAATTTGTTAATCATCTCTAAACTCCCCAGTGGGTACATGTGACTCCTCTACACCCACACAAATTTTTGGATTCATGAATGAAACACACACACACACACACACATACACACACATACACACACATACACATAAACACACACACACACACACACACACAGCCATATTTTTAATATGCTCCAAGCAGCTGAAATGCTGGGCTACGTCCAAATTTCTCCATGGCTAACACACTCTCTCCTCTAATATTCATGAGTTATTACTTTCTAAAATCTATATTTCATCTCTACTACCACAGGCCCAGTTGGGGAAGTAGCTCCTGGGGCTGCTTTTCCCTGGTTCTTACATGACTCTCATGCTTGCATCCTTTTCTCTTTCTGGCAGTCCAGTTCTCCAAAACTCCTCCTTCCCATGGTCCCTTGCTCAGGAAATCTGAAGTCCTGCCTCTGCCTCCTGGCCCTGCCATTGGCCGCTGACAACTTTATTTACCAATAGAGCCAACTGGGGTCAGAGACACAGTATCTTTTTTTTTTTTAATTTTTTTTATTCGATATAATTTATTTACATTTCAAATGATTTCCCCTTTTCTAGCCCCCCCACTCCCCGAAAGTCCTGTAAGCCCCCTTCTCTTCCCCTGTCCTCCCACCCACCCCTTCCCACTTCCCCGTTCTGGTTTTGTCGAATACTGCTTCACTGAGTCTTTCCAGAACCAGGGGCCACTCCTCCTTTCTTCTTGTACCTCATTTGATGTGTGGATTATGTTTTGGGTATTCCAGTTTTCTAGGTTAATATCCACTTATTAGTGAGTGCATACCATGATTCACCTTTTGAGTCTGGGTTACCTCACTTAGTATGATATTCTCTAGCTCCATCCATTTGCCTAAGAATTTCATGAATTCATTGTTTCTAATGGCTGAATAGTACTCCATTGTGTAGATATACCACATTTTTTGCATCCACTCTTCTGTTGAGGGATACCTGGGTTCTTTCCAGCATCTGGCAACTATAAATAGAGCTGCTATGAACATAGTAGAGCATGTATCCTTATTACATGGTGGGGAGTCTTCTGGGTATATGCCCAGGAGTGGTATAGCAGGATCTTCTGGAAGTGAGGTGCCCAGTTTTCGGAGGAACCGCCAGACTGATTTCCAGAGTGGTTGTACCAATTTGCAACCCCACCAGCAGTGGAGGAGTGTTCCTCTTTCTCCACACCCTCTCCAACACCTGCTGAGAGACACAGTATCTTACAGGCATATGTGGACATCCTTGAGTGATGTTGGGAGACGAGTTAACACAAGTAACTTTAGAACCAATTCACAACAGATACCTAGCTCAATTTTGTAGATAATAGCGCTTATGCAGTTTGTGGGATAGTTTCACATGAAAACCCAGTTAGAGTCTAATGTTTATAGCAAAATATATTTATAAAGCTATGGTGAATGTGACTTGTAGAGATAATTAAAATTTACAACCTCATGTGTTGAAGCAAAAGAGATACAAGCTTGGGATGGAGAGTTAGCTAAGTGGTTAAGAATATTTGTTTTTTATATAGGAAAACTGAGTTTGATTCCCAGAACACAAATGGTGGCTCTCAATATCTACACCTCCAGCTCCAGGAGAACTAAAGCCTTCTTCTGACCATCATGAGCAGGCACCAACATTCATACACATAAAATAAGCAAATCTTAAAACAAAATTTCATTAAAAACAGAAAAGATTTTTCTAAAAAGAGGAAATTCCCTTTAAAGACTATAACTCAGAAGCCATCCCTGAGTCCCCAGCCTGATAATCAATCATGTCTGTGCCAGCCAAAGAGATCTATGTAACCTAGAGGAAAGGAAGCTTTCTTGTCTCAGATAATCTTCTGGCCAATATCCATGCTTCATCCCCAACACACAGACTGATATAAAACTTACCATAAGGTCACAAAAAATTAATATATGATGATATTAAATTAAACCTGCCTAAGAATAACTCTCTACTGAAGTCCTTCATAATGAATTTTAAAAAGCATATAAACTCACAGAAAACCCAACTTAGGAGAATACTTTATAAGGAGAGTTATGTCTCAGCCCATCACAAAAATAACATTTCAGCTCTTCATATCAGTCAATTGTTCAAGTCATGTTTAAATACAAAACACTCAGCCAGCAAATTTGGCTGCCTCTGCCTCGCTTTCATTTTCTGCCTATAAATATAGCTTTATATTTACTACTTCAAAGGCCTTTGAATTCATTCTAGTTAGAAAGACAGCCTGATTCAGAACTGTTTAAAAAATTAGACATAAACTAAATTAAAAGTAAATTTAAACAGAATAGCAATATAAAGAAAAGTGATTTTTTTCACTAAGCCATCCTTAGAGCTTAATATAATGTATAATTTCAAGAGATTAAATTGCATTCTGACAGGGGTGAGAGTTTTAATAATATGAAAGCGGTGAAGGATGTAAAAGGTCATCAAGTTACCATTGTTCCATGCATAATTTTATTGCAAGAAAAGCTATATATTACTTATTTCTGTCATAGGTCCTAGAGAAGGTCTGAATAATTATCTCACTTATTTGCACATTCTGATTCTGGGTTTGTATGACCTTTTGAATAAAAGGGAACTGGACTGTCCATGGCTAATCTGTATGTACTTCTGTACTACTGAGTGTGGGATGCATGAAGGTCAATTGCTTTGCTGTATAATTATAACACCAAGAATTACTAGTCTGATATTTGCTAATACAATTTTTACAGGACACACACACAGAGAGAATCATGCAATCACAGAAGTCTCTGAGTAAAGTGAAATTTCTGGTTTCCAAAAAAACTAAAGACTGGATGGTTCAGATGCATCTTTAAAGGCAATTCTCTCTAAAAAGAATAAATGCCTCTTTAGAGGACAAACTTATTTCCAAGGTGTGCTTGTTGACATGGTACCAGTGTAATCCTATCTTGGCAGGAGCGTTATTCTTTCCACAGTAAGGAGGGTCCTTAGATGTATGTTTGAAATTCTTCTCTACAAAGTCCAAGAATGAGTAACAAGCTCCACATTCTAACAAAACTCCACATTCAGGTATGCTATAAACATGTGCCAAAGGCTCTGCATTTTCCTCCCAGGATACTTCAGTATTGTGACTAAAAGTCAATCATCAGCAATAATAGGGTCAGATCCATTGAACTAAGAGTGACAACATAGAATTCCAGTCAAAAAAAAGCGATGGAATCAGTCCAAGGAGTGAGACAGCTCTGCCTATTCTCTTTCCATTGAAGATGCATTAGGAATGAGCCTCACATCATATCTGGAGTGTCTACTGTTTAATGCCCTGGGATGCATAGACATGGATGCTGTGGGCTCTATGCCAAGCATGTGGCTCTTACATGGGAAAGGAAGTGTAGTGGCTATTCCTGGTTGTCAACTTGACTATATCTGGAATGAACTACAATCTAGAACTGGAAGGCTCACCTATGATCCTAATCTGGAGGCTCAGAGATATAAGTTTCTGACCTGGGTCTTGGCATAGAGATCTTGAAGCGTAGTGGCTATGAATTTCAGAAGATTAAGACAAGGAGATCTGGAGTTCAAGATTAAACTCGCATGTGGAGGCACACGCCTTTAATCTGGGCCACACCCTCTGCTGGAGACCTACAGCCTTTAATCTGGGCTACACGCTCTGCTGGAGATATATAAGGACATTGGAAGAAGGAAGATTTACTCACTCTTCCTTGCCTGCTTGCCTCATGGGACTGAGCAAATGCTAGATCCTTGGACTTCCATCCACAGCTGCTGCTGCCTATTTTCGGGGAGTTGGACTATAGACTGTAAGTCATCGACAAATTCCCTAACTATATAGAGACTGCCCATACATTCTGTGACTCTAGAGAACCCAAACTAATACAGGAAGTAACTGAAAGCCTGCTATTTTATTCCTATTTCCTAATAATCACAAATAACCAAATAATCACAAAATGGTGGGATGTCAATAACTTGAAATTTTTATTCTTAGGAATAGATCTACACTGGTGAATGTGAGCTAAAGGCAAAGGTAATCTCCTAGTGCCCTGTCCATGGTGGGAGTCTAGACCACTGACTTAGCTCTTCTATTCTGAACGTGGATTTCTATCTCATTTGTTAAAGATTTTCCTGGTGTGTCTTGTTTTGGCAAAGATACAAATCAATGGTAGAAACTCCAGCATGCCAGGTAAGCTCCCTATCACCCTCAGCTCCCTCTGCACACACCCTTTAGAATCCTTTAGGTAGCAACTCCTTCCCATATGTTCCACATGTACCAGAAAATTCTGTCGCCTAGTTCTCATAACTAAGTGAAATTGTATGAATTTACTTTGCTTCTCAGGCAAGAAGACAGCATCTGGAATATGGTGCTTACCTCTTTATTTTGATAAATATTTCCATACCTCAACATTCCAAACATTTTAGAATATTTTAAATATGTAAAGTGTCCACAAATCTAGTAAAATTTCCAAGCTTCATAGGTATAATTAATGAAATTTGTTTTCTTCCAAAACTCAAGAGCATTAGAGATAGTAAGATACTTTGGAATTTGAGGCTTATGTTCAGGGAAGATGCAATTTAAGTGGTGTTTTTATAAAGCAAGGAAACACTCATATGCTACAGACTCTATGGAAGGACATTTGATACTCCAACAAGGCTAAACTCTCAGTTAGTGGACAGTAGATTGTGAAACTGGAGAAAAATGAGATAGTCCTCAGGAAAAAAGACAAAAACTTCAAACCTCTCTTTGGGAGTGAGAGATGTTAGATTATCTAAGCATCAAGTAGCCCTTACCTGTCCTCATCTACAAGCATCTTTCATCACCAGCCCTCACTCTTGATGTCAAGGCTGGAAAACTTCTTGGTGACAAGGGCAATTTTTTAGTCACAACTGGCAACCTTTCCTGCTGTGGTACTCACTAACTTAAAGACTGGTGTGAGTTCTAGTAGAGTGACATAAATTGCAAGCGAGAGGTTGGCATAAATTGCAGACCATTGGCAACATGGAAAGACCACAGATCAGTACAAAAGCCTGAGAGAGGAGGGATTCCCGAACTGATGCCATGTGTTATCTGAGAGATTGGCAGTGCTCTCATCACCATGACTGTGGCCAGGGAGAACAGGGACTACTTTAGCAAAGCAATGGTGGTATAGTGAGAGGCTTTGGTTTTCTTGTCCTCAAGAAAGCATCCACAAAAAATTCCAAGGTATATCAATGGTTCATGGAGTAGTTTACAACTTTCTAGAGCAGAGTAGAATTACATAGTTGTCAGAAATTGATTGCATTTTTCAAAACAATAATAGATGGGATTTAAATGTTTCTAACACTAAGAAATGATAAATATCTAAGATGATGGATAGGATAATTGTATAATGTGTTTACACTATTAAAACAATTAAAGAGAATCTTTAAATATTTTCAAACTGTTAGCAATTATGACTGATATCTCTGTCTCTTTCCCCCCAACATAAAAGGTGTGTGTGTGTGTGTGTGTGTGTGTCTATGCATATATCATGATGAGGAACAAACTTAGTGCCTAATACATACTAAGTAGTCATTTCACCACCAATCTCCAGCTCTGTCCCTTTATGAATATTTCTATTTTTCTTTTTTCTTTTTTTTAATTTTTTTTATTCGATATAATTTATTTACATTTCAGATGATTTCCCCTTTTCTAGCCCCCCACTCCCCGAAAGTCCTGTAAGCCCCCTTCTCTTCCCCTGTCCTCCCACCCACCCCTTCCTACTTCCCTGTTCTGGTTTTGCCGAATACTGCTTCACTGAGTCTTTCCAGAACAAGGGGCCACTCCTCCTTTCTTCTTGTACCTCATTTGATGTGTGGATTATGTTTTGGGTATTCCAGTTTTCTAGGTTAATATCCACTTATTAGTGAGTGCATACCATGATTCACCTTTTGAGTCTGGGTTACCTCACTTAGTATGATGTTCTCTAGCTCCATCCATTTGCCTAAGAATTTCATGAATTCATTGTTTCTAATGGCTGAATAGTACTCCATTGTGTAGATATACCACATTTTTTGCATCCACTCTTCTGTTGAGGGATACCTGGGTTCTTTCCAGCATCTGGCAACTATAAATAGGGCTGCTATGAACATAGTAGAGCATGTATCCTTATTACATGGTGGGGAATCCTCTGGGTATATGCCCAGGAGTGGTATAGCAGGATCTTCTGGAAGTGAGGTGCCCAGTTTTCGGAGGAACCGCCAGACTGATTTCCAGAGTGGTTGTACCAATTTGCAACCCCACCAGCAGTGGAGGAGAGTTCCTCTTTCTCCACACCCTCTCCAACACCTGCTGTCTCCTGAATTTTTAATCTTAGCCATTCTGACTGGTGTAAGATGAAATCTCAGGGTTGTTTTGATTTGCATTTCCCTAATGACTAATGAAGTTGAGCATTTTTTAAGATGCTTCTCTGCCATCTGAAGTTCTTCAGGTGAGAATTCTTTGTTTAACTCTGTACCCAATGAACCCACACACCTATGGCCACTTGATCCTCGACAAAGAGGCTGAAAACATCCAATGGAAAAAAGATAGCCTTTTCAACAAATGGTGCTGGTTCAACTGGAGGTCAGCATGCAGAAGAATGCGAATTGATCCATCCATGTCTCCTTGTACTAAGCTCAAATCCAAATGGATCAAGGACTTCCACATAAAGCCAGACACTCTGAAGCTAATAGAAAAGAAATTGGGGAAGACCCTTGAGGACATCGGTACAGGGAGAAAGTTTCTGAACAGAACACCAATAGCGTATGCTCTAAGAGCAAGAATTGACAAATGGGACCTCATAAAATTACAAAGTTTCTGTAAGGCAAAGGACACCATCAAGAGAACAAATCGGCAACCAACAAATTGGAAAAAGATCTTCACCAATCCTACATCAGATAGAGGGCTAATATCCAATATATATAAAGAACTCAAGAAGTTAGACTCCAGATATTTCTATTTTTCTTAAGAAAATTCACTGCTAAAAAGTACATGTCATTCATTTCTGTACCTTAACTTCATAGGAACATTATATCAGGAGAATATGAGGATAATCTAGCCTGCTTTAAATGTTCTTATGTACCATCAAAATTATAACTTCAAGATATCTAATATTTGGCTGATATATTTATTCCTAGAAACAGGTTTGCTTCTTTTATGAAGCATTCACAGTGGGTCACAGCACTATAAGCTTCCTATTGAAGAGTGCAGCTGAGGTGTACAAGACTATGACAGTTCATGCTCGATTGGTTCCATCCCTGCTCAATTCTGAAGAAGTATTATTCAGTCATGTCAATATCTTCAGAAATACCTCTCTTTGGGAGTAGTAACAAAGTGTCCACATGCTCCCACCTCTCATACAACTTAAGTAGCACAGCATCAAGTGGTTCAGGCCTACTGCCACAACATCTCATCTCCGAGGCCCAGGCATGACCTGCTTGGGAACCATCTCTACAGGACTTCAAAGTCCACATAGGATTAAACAGTAGTTTCCTGTCATCATCTGTTCATAATGAAAGGAAGTAGACTTTATACTTACTTACCTAGATGCTACATGACTATTAAGGGGTAGGGTAGTATCAATCCTGGAAGATGATACTGTCTGATTCATTTAAGTGAACATGTAACCCCAGCTGATCCAGAAGGCATAAGAGTATGACAATTAGAAATAAGTATTTCTTGAAAAGATAAGGAGAAAGGGGGGGCAGCCTTGTCTGGTCCCTGATTTCAGTGGGATTGCTTCAAGTTTCTCTCCGTTTAGTTTGATGCTGGCTACCGGTTTGCTGTATATTGCTTTTACTATGTTTAGGTATGGGCCTTGAATTCCTGTTCTCTCCAAGACTTTAAGCATGAAAGGATGCTGAATTTTGTCAAATGCTTTTTCAGCATCCAATGAAATGACCATGTGGTTTTGTTCTTTGAGTTTGTTTATGTAGTGGATTGTATTGATGGATTTCCGTATATTGAACCAACCCTGCATTCCCGGGATAAAGCCTACTTGATCATGGTGGATGATCGTTTTGATGTGTTCTTGGATTCGGTTGGCAAGAATTTTGTTGAGTATTTTTGCATCGATGTTCATAAGGGAAATTGGTCTGAAGTTCTCTTTCTTTGTTGGATCTTTGTGTGGCTTTGGTATCAGCGTAATTGTGGCTTCGTAGAAGGAATTGGGTAGTGTTCCTTCTGTTTCTATTTTGTGGAATAGTTTGAAGAGTATTGGTGTTAACTCTTCTTTGAAGGTCTGGTAGAATTCTGCACTGAAACCATCTGGTCCTGTGCTTTTTTTGGTTGGAAGACTTTCTATGACTCCTTCTATTTCTTTAGGCTTTATGGGACTGTTTAGATGGTCTAGTTGGTCCTGATTTAATTTTGGTATTTGGTATCTCTCAAGGAAATTGTCCATTTCCTCCAGATTCTCCAGTTGTGTTGAGTACAGGCTCTTGTAGTAGGATCTGATGATTTTTTGGATTTCCTCAGTTTCCGTTGTTATGTCTCCCTTTTCATTTCTAAGTTTGTTAATTTGGATACTTTCTCTGTGCCCTTTGGTCAGTCTGGCTAAGGGTTTATCTATCTTGTTGATTTTCTCAAAGAACCAGCTCCTAGTTTTGTTGATTTTTTGTATGGTTCTCTTTGTTTCTACTTGATTGATTTCGGCCCTGAGTTTGATGATTTCCTGCTTTCTACTCCTCCTGGGTGAAATAGCTTCTTTTTGTTCTAGGGCTTTCAGGTGTGTCATTAAGTTGGTAATGTATGCTCTCTCCATTTTCTTTTTGGAGGCACTCAGGGCTATGAGTTTTCCTCTTAGCACTGCTTTCATTGTGTCCCATAGATTTGGGTATGTTGTGTTTTCATTTTCATTGTGTTCTAAAAAGTCTTTAATTTCTTTCTTTATTTCTTCCTTGACCAAGGTGTCATTGAGTAGAGTATTGTTCAATCTCCACGTGTTTGTGGGTTTTCTGTTGTTTCTGTTGCTATTGAAGACCACTTTTATTCCATAGTGATCAGATAGGAGGCATGGGATTAGTTCTATCTTTTTATATTTGTTGAGGTCTGTCTTGTGACCAATTATATGGTCGATTTTGGAGAAGGTACCATGAGGTGCTGAAAAAAAGGTATATTCTTTTGTTTTAGGATAGAATGTTCTATATATATCAGTTAAATCTAATTGGTCCAAAGCTTCAATTAGTTTCATTGTGTCCTTGTTTAGTTTCTGTTTTCCTGATCGGTCCATTGAGGAAAGTGCAGTGTTGAAGTCACCCACAATTATTGTGTTAGGTGCAATGTGTGCTTTGAGTTTTAATAAAGTTTCTTTTATGAAAGAGGGTGCCCTTGCATTTGGAGCATAGATGTTCAGGATTGAGAGTTCTTCTTGTTGTATTTTTCCTTTGACCAGCAAGAAGTGTCCCTCAGAGTCTCTTTTGATGACTTTGGGTTGAAAGTCAATTTTATCTGATATTAAAATGGCTACTCCAGCTTGTTTCCTGAGACCATTTGCTTGTAAAATTGTCTTCCAGCCTTTTACTCTAAGGTAGTGTTTGTCTTTGACCCTGAGGTGTGTTTCCTGTAAGCAGCAAAATTACTTGAGGTACTAGCTCGGGCAATTCGACAACATAAGGAGGTCAAAGGGATACAAATTGGAAAGGAGGAAGTCAAACTATCATTATTTGCAGACGACATGATCGTCTACCTAAGTGACCCAAAGAACTCCACTAGAGAGCTCCTACAGCTGATAAACAACTTCAGCAAAGTGGCAGGTTACAAAATCAACTCAAGCAAATCAGTGGCCTTCCTATACTCAAAGGATAAGCAGGCTGAGAAAGAAATTAGGGAAATGACCCCCTTCACAATAGCCACAAACAGTATAAAGTATCTTGGGGTGACTCTTACCAAACATGCGAAAGATCTGTATGGCAAGAACTTCAAGACTCTGAAGAAGGAAATGGAAGAAGACCTCAAAAAATGGGAAAACCTCCCATGCTCATGGATCGGTAGAATCAATATAGTTAAAATGGCCATTTTGCCTAAAGCACTATACAGATTCAATGCAATACCCATCAAAATCCCAACTCAATTCTTCACAGAGTTAGAAAGAGCAATTATCAAATTCATCTGGAACAACAAAAAACCCAGGATAGCTAAAACTATTCTCAGCAACAAAAGAAAATCTGGGGGAATCAGTATCCCTGACCTCAAGCAATACTACAGAGCAATAGTGTTAAAAACTGCATGGTATTGGTACAGTGACAGGCAGGAGGATCAATGGAACAGGATTGAAGATCCAGAAATGAACCCACACACCTATGGCCACTTGATCCTCGACAAAGAGGCTGAAAACATCCAATGGAAAAAAGATAGCCTTTTCAACAAATGGTGCTGGTTCAACTGGAGGTCAGCATGCAGAAGAATGCGAATTGATCCATCCTTGTCTCCTTGTACTAAGCTCAAATCCAAATGGATCAAGGACCTCCACATAAAGCCAGACACTCTGAAGCTAATAGAAAAGAAACTGGGGAAGACCCTTGAGGACATCGGTACAGGGAGAAAATTTCTGAACAGAACACCAATAGCGTATGCTCTAAGAGCAAGAATTGACAAATGGGACCTCATAAGGTTACAGAGTTTCTGTAAGGCAAAGGACACCATCAAGAGGACAGATCGGCAACCAACAAATTGGGAAAAGATCTTCACCAATCCTACATCAGATAGAGGGCTAATATCCAATATATATAAAGAACTCAAGAAGTTAGACTCCAGAAAACCGAACAACCCTATTAAAAAATGGGGTACAGAGTTAAACAAAGAATTCTCACCTGAAGAACTTCGGATGGCGGAGAAGCATCTTAAAAAATGCTCAACTTCATTAGTCATTAGGGAAATGCAAATCAAAACAACCCTAAGATTTCATCTTACACCAGTCAGAATGGCTAAGATTAAAAATTCAGGAGACAGCAGGTGTTGGAGAGGGTGCGGAGAAAGAGGAACACTCCTCCACTGCTGGTGGGGTTGCAAATTGGTACAACCACTCTGGAAAGCAGTCTGGCGGTTCCTCCGAAAACTGGGCACCTCACTTCCAGAAGATCCTGCTATACCACTCCTGGGCATATACCCAGAGGATTCCCCACCATGTAATAAGGATACATGCTCTACTATGTTCATAGCAGCCCTATTTATAATTGCCAGATGCTGGAAAGAACCCAGGTATCCCTCAACAGAAGAGTGGATACAAAAAATGTGGTATATCTACACAATGGAGTACTATTCAGCCATTAGAAACAATGAATTCATGAAATTCTTAGGCAAATGGATGGAGCTAGAGAACATCATACTAAGTGAGGTAACCCAGACTCAAAAGGTGAATCATGGTATGCACTCACTAATAAGTGGATATTAACCTAGAAAACTGGAATACCCAAAACATAATCCACACATCAAATGAGGTACAAGAAGAAAGGAGGAGTGGCCCCTGGTTCTGGAAAGACTCAGTGAAACAGTATTTGGCAAAACCAGAACGGGGAACTGGGAAGGGGTGGGAGGGAGGACAGGGGAAGAGAAGGGGGCTTACGGGACTTTCGGGGAGTGGGGGGGCTAGAAAAGGGGAAATCATTTGAAATGTAAATAAATTATATCAAATAAAAAAAAAAAAAAAAAAAAAAAAAAAAGAAATAAGTATTTCTTTATGTACTGCTCCCTCTCTCTTTCAAGTGCCTACTGAGAGAATATCCCAGGGAGTGCTGCAGAAGCTTGCATAGAATACTGAGTCAGGGCTGTTTGTGAACTTTCCAGTCTAGCCATCTCATCAGAGCCTGTAGTGATAATTTGGAAATGATCCTGTCTATAACAGGCCTTCTGAAAGAGAAAATCAAAACTGAAATGAACATGGAAAAGAGATTAGTTATAGGAAAATTGAGAAACATGACATCTTGCCAACATGGTTCTGCAAAGACATCACTTAGCATGGTTAAGTCTTGAACTGATCACTCAGCTCTTAATAATTAATTAAAATATGTTTGATTATTTGCTGTAAATTACATCTCTTGAAGTACATACCTTTGGTTCTAATCCCACAAATATCACTTTTTCCTTTTTTTCAAATGTTTAAAGGTCATTTAAATAAACACAAAACAAAACAAAAACAAAAAAAAAACTTCAATTCTTTTCTCTAAATTTGGAGTGTTTCCAAGCTATTGTCTTAGTGATGATGTTTCCACACCACACCTGAATAGATTTCTTGACCCATTCAGAGCCTACTTAAGATCTCCCCAAGGGATCTGTCACAAGTTTTCCTTGTGACTATACTAGTTGTTACAAATTTGGGCCAGCAGCAGAAATGAATGACAGAGAGGGAAGAGTTTATTCCAAATAAGGAAGGAAGTCAAGCAGTCTGAAATCAAATTGAACTCTTTATTTCTGTGACTCACACTCTACTAAATGGGGCTCACTACTTTTCCTTTTGCCCTGCCACTCAGCTGTCTGGTGAGAGGAAAGCCAGTCCTGGACTGCTTCATGGAAAGGTTCTCAACCAAAAGGATCATCTTCCAGGCCAATATGGCATGTTGACCTCTTGTTGAAATATTTCCTTGTGCTCCTCTTAATGTTCCCCCATATTTAGCATCTGTGAGCCCTCCAGTTTCATAGAGAATGTGTTTACCTTGGCTGACTTTCAAGAAGGCAAAGATCACCAGACTTGGCTCATCAAATGCGGTCATCATTAAGTGTAGCAATGTGTTTTTTCAGTCCTAGCACTGAAATGTCAGACACAAGAGAATCAAGTTTTTAAGGTTGCTGTTGGTTGCACAGTAAGTTTGATACTGCTACATGAAGTCCCGTTTAAAACAAAAAACAAACAAATAAACAAAAGCAGCACACACTAGAAAATAAAATTTAAAACTGAAAAGAGGAAGAAAGAGCTTTTCAAAAGAAAATCATCACTTGATATTATTTAATAACAATAATTTAAATTATGATTTAGCTTTATTATTGTAAATGCATAAATTAGTCTAGTTCACCTCAATTTACTATATAGAAAAGTAAAATAAGAGTGTCAGAGTATCTATGAAATATCGTTGAAATCACTCTCTATATAAATTAAGAAAACATGAAGAAAGGTATCTTTCAGATGGAGGTCTCCTGTTGAACCAAGTGAACAGGTTTCTATTCAGTGGCAATTCAAGACTTCATCCTCCATTCTTCCTGCTCTGTGCTACTGCTGGCTGCAGATCAGGACACACCAGTCACCTTTGTAAAACTGTACATGCCAGGAATGATGAAAAATGAAAGTGTGATGAACCTTTACTGATTGTCTTATTATCTGATAAAGAGAAGACTGTAAGCATAATTAAGCTTTTAGATGTAGCCTTTCCCTGTCATGGAGAATGAAGCACATAATTTTATTATTAATGATGTTATTTCTGTGCTGAATGACTTGCACATCAGCCTAGTTGTTTATCTGTCTCTAAAACATAAAACTATGAGTGAAATGTTAGTTTGGCTGGTTGATACCAATTGCTTCCAGAATTGAATGGCTTAGCAACAATAGAGATTATGTGTTCTGAAACATAAGGACACCTTGTGGATTGTTCCATAGAATGTTCCCTGAGGCTGATACCATTGCATCAGCTTTTCCTCACAGACTAGCTTACCTTAGCAATGACTAAAATGATCTAAATATATTCTAAGAGGTATTTGGTATAATTACATTAATGCAATTATCAGCAAGTTAACCAAAATTATGAATGTTTTCAAGGTAAGAGTTTTTAATGATGTTATTTTTTTCAGTTCTATGCCTGATTCAACTGCAAACACAGCATTAGACATATTCTCTGTTCATTGGTTTCATAATCAGAAGGGGCACAAACAAGGCACAAAAAACAGACAAGAACTGTTTAAGATCAAAGGCATTTTGATGGATTAGAGTGAACAAATGTACTACTATTTAGTTGTTTCTGGATTCATAAAATGAACAAATCTGAGTAAGGCTTGAGAAAGAATTAATAAGAATTAAGGAATGAAGCAAGAGGAGAAATGGAGAGAAGAAGAGAGATAGGGAAAAGGTTGAAGGGAAGAAAAAGGGAGAAGTGAAGAGAGGGATGGAGGGAGAGGAGGAGAGGAAAGGAGGGTGAGAAGGAAGAAGAGAGGGAAGAAAGGACACAAGGAAGGCATGGGAAGAAGGGAGAAGCTGTTGAAATCATTTATTTCATTATATTAATGAGCACAAAAAGGAAACAGGGAAATTACAATTAGGAAAAAATAAGCTGCCAACAATGACCTCACACAAATTGAAGACAATATATGCAAGTATAAGAAATTAACCAATATATGGGACAATAAAGAGGCATGAATGGTTTTTAGAAGCAACAAGCCAAGTCTAAGTTGTTCTAAAATTCAAGGAAAAATAAGAATGACCTCTGTGTTGACAAAGGTAAGGATAATAACACAATCACATAATGTGAAATCAAAGTGTAGCTACTGAGGTAAGCCTGGACCAAACTGTGCTTGCAGTATCTTTAAGTTCAGTTTAACAAAGTTTGAACCTCAACTATGTGGCTTTCCCTACAGAGGGTGTAAAACCACAGAGTCAAAAGACCAACACTTGAAGAAATTACAGTAGAACTGTATTGACTGCTATGGAGATACTTTTGTGCATCCAGACCTGTACAAAAGGTGGGAACAACTACTGGAAAATATCACGATGTTTATGTAAATGAGCTTCAAACATACATATCATCACCTGGTCCAATGAAAGATCTGTCATGGACAGACAGGATTTGTACTCCAAGGACACCTAGGGTGAGAATCCTGAATAAAAATAACTTAAGCATGGCATAAATAAGACTTGGGATTGATTGGCTTCCTCCGTAGCACATTTAGACAATTATAGCCATCCTGTGCTACAGAAGTACATGTTGGAAATAAAAGTTTGGACGTGATTTTGGCCTCTCAGAAAGTTTCTGGGGCTTGCTTCTAGATGCCGTGGAAAGGAAGAGGACCTTCATTATTTTTTATTAACATGTAACCTACGTTGAAGTCTTTTTAGAGCTTTAGCTAGATCCTTGATGAGAGAGAGCATAAGCAGCTGCACTTCAAGTGATCTGTGGCTAAGATCTCAGAACTGACCAGGATCAGCACCAGAAAGTGGCAACAGCATCAATACAACTGGGGTGACTAATTAGAGCAAGGAATTGCCAACTCTACTTTAAAATGATTGATAGATGCCTGTAAGATACCCCAAAATGGTTCCCAGAAAATCCTGAATTGAAGAGACTTGGTGTCATGGACAATCAGTTCATTGACTGTGTACTGTTTGAGATCTGCCATGTAGAAAGATTGGAAGACACTGGCTACTTTTACCGAACAGAGATCTTCTTATGTGAGACATGACTTATAATATATATCTGTACTCTATATGATCAGCTTATTTATGACAATGGTATATTGCTGATATTAAAAGACTCATTATTTTTTTTTAAATCAGCTGATTTCAGGACAGTACGGTGTATAGGAGAAATGTCTACAACAGGCTCCTATCCAATACTTGGCCCATAGTTGGCATGGCTGTTTTAAATTTAAGAACCATTTGCACACGGGGCCTAACTGACAGATGTAGGGGGTAGGGCTAAGGTTTGGGATTGTATCCAGAGCTGCCACTACATGTATGTATGTGTGTATGAGAAGATCTGTAGAAATATAACAGGTCAAGCTGCAGGATTTGCTTCTGCAGAGATTCTCGGAGCTGCAATGCTTCGCCTACTATTAATCTGAGAGCTAAGATAAATGCCTCTTCCCCAAATGGTTTCTGTTGGGTATTTTATCTCAACAAGGAAAAAACATCCATTAATATAGGTATACAAATGAGTTGAGAGAAATTTTAATGAAAATTTTCAGCATTTTAAAAGACCTTAGACATAGGGAAAATACTTGGCATTCACTCTGGAGAAAAGCAATTGTAGGTATAGACTCATTAAAAGCTTCTTTAAAACAATTTTCCGTACAGAAAGTTATTTCAAATAATTAATTAAGTTGTTCATTGATTCATTCATTGCAGTTTGGGAAGTGGAACAGGGCTTCGTACACGACAGACAAGCCATCCACCATCACTGAATCACAGCCTCACTCACAGAGTTATTTTTAATTTACTCCTCTAATCTCTGCCTCAAATTCTGTTTTTCTCAAAGCATCAACCCCTTACTAAAAAATGAGGGCATAGTTTCATTATGAACCACATTGCTTAACTGTGAAACCCTGTTCATGATGTTAAACAAAGACTTGTTATTAAGGGAGAAAGGACACATATTACACACTTCTTGGTTATTATCCAATTCTTCAACCATGTAAGGGGAAACATCTGTGTATATGGGAACCCTAAGAGACCAAAGCATTATGCAAAATATCTTTCAGGGACATGACATTAATGCCAACATGAGTTAAAAGTAGGCTTATCTGTTCTAATGGGAGACATCAACAAACATGTACATAAATCAGTTAAGAAATAAAAGATGTGGTGGCATTTGACCTTAGGAGACATGGAAAAAGTAGTTTCAGGATCAAGGGTGTGTATGTAAATAACATCATGATTTGGCCATGAAGTGTCCTCTTCTCCAAATTTCCATGTCTGTATGCTTCACTATTGGACACAGGCTTTAGGGAGGTGTTAGCTCCATAAAGACACTAGCTTTGTCTATGGGTAGATCCCCATAGAGCTTAAGTTCACATATGAATGGGAGATTAGGAGATATGGCATGCTTGGAGGATGCAGATCACAAGGTATCATGCTCTTTAATGGTATGAACTGACTCTGCCCCCATCACCACACCTTCTCTCATCCACCAGCCTCTCTATCTCTTGCGATGCACTCCTTCCTCAGGCACTTAGCTCGGGAGCCAACTAACCATGGATCGGAATCACTGAAACCTTGAATCTATTTTTTCTCCCTCATTTAAGCTATTTCCTCCAATATTTTGTTACAACAAAAGTTGACTTGTAGAAATGGAAGCCACATTATCTAGAGAGCACCTCCCATGGTTGCCTGACCCTACAGGTGCTAGGCATACTTTATCATACTGTAAGGTGTGGGAGACAGCCATGTGTCTTTAATTTCCAGTGGTGTCTTAACAGAACAATGCAAAGAAATATGCTCCCTCACACCACCTGAAGCCAGTCTTCTGAATCAGAGTCTCAGCCATGTTGTAATTCTGTTGAAGGCTCTCAGAAACATTTATCTTGTCTTTTACAGCTTTGGATGACTTTAGGATTTTGTTACCATGTGTTCCAAAATTTCCACCCCTACTTCTGCAGGGTCATCTTTCTCCTCACTGTGGTCGTGGACTCTCTGTCTCTCTTTCATTTGTCTCCAGTAAGACCACTGCCACCTCTTTGAGGCCTTAAAAATCTGTGATGATCATGATCTTCACCATTGGCTCAATAACTTATTAAAAAATCCTTTTCCTAAGAATTTGACATTCACAGGTCTAGGAAATATGACAAGAACAATATTTTTTTTGAGATCTACTACTCAAAGCATTGTAATAAAAAGGATTCTTATGCTATCATTTCCAGGAAAGGTTCATTTGGCCTTCCTGATCTCCACGTTTCTTTTGGAGGAAACTGGCTCTGCACATTCATTTCAGTAATCCTGGCTTTTTTAATGTAGGCCGGCTTTTGATTCTCTTTGAGTTATAATATCTATATGGTTCTCTCACAAATTAAGCTAAATGTCAGTAGCCTTATGCTTTAATATGCACTTGTCTTACATCAGCATGTGTTATTATTTGTTAAAGGCAGCGATGCAAGTGTTCATTGAAAAGATATTTGTTCAATTATTTATTTATTCTCTTTGCCCATTAGAGTGTGAGTCTCATAGTTACAGACATTATTGTGGACTTTGCTCATTAGTAAATTTCTGTTGCTAAAAGCTACTAATATTTACACGAGAATAAAAGATGGTAATAATGAGTTTTATGTCAAGGTCATAGAAATCCATAAATTAAAATAATTCAGTATCAAGCCAAAGTAACCGCACAGTCCTGGTGAGACATCACTCCTAGTTTAAGTGTCTTTTTTATATATTCTCGCTATAGAATGATATAAATACATGTTAGATATTTTTCTTTGTTTCCTGAAGTAAAAATTCACTGGGGACAATATTAAACTCATCCCCAAGTTCACACTCTGCTTTCAAGCTTGGCTAAACCTCTTCTGATCTGCCCATGTCAAGCAGTGTCCGCCTGAAGATGGCCATGCTGAACTCACCGTGTTTGTACAGGTTGATACATTTTCATCAAAACTCTGGAGTCGGTGCATCTAGGACTACTCACTGTTGGGCTGCTTTGTCAAATGTAGCACAGAAGAGTTAAATAACAAGCCAAGCTCTGACTTGCTTTACTCAGAGAGATATTCCATACCACTGGCTCAAGGTGTCTCTTGTTGGGGACAGAATCCACACCCTCTCTCTAATCTGAACTAATGCTTTGATTCTCTGTAGTCAAGGTTACCTTGATGCAGTGTGAGGTAATGGAGTAACACATTCAGCTCTGAAGTTGCTAGAGGGCATAAGATTTATAGAACACAAATGAGTTTAGAGAAGATGCTATATCATTGTTTAAAAAAAAAAAAAAAGCTTTTATGTTTCTGTAACCTAGACCAGAGTCACCTTGTTGTTTCTAGCCAAATGTCTTTCAATCTCAGGAAATCAGGTACTCAAGTAAGTATAGGCTTTCTAAATATTCATGGGGCATTCAAATTGTTTTCAGCAGAAAAATGTAAATTATATTCAGTTTTCAAAGAATATAAAACTATTTCAGTTTTAATAAAACTCATGAAGAATTCATTTCTTTACTGGGATACCAAATGAATTGAGACTATGAGGAATAGTAGCCAAGAGACCTTCAAGTGTTTTGTTTCTATGGACTAGACTGAACTGGGGCTACTCCTTTAGGAATAGCTATTAGAGCTAGCAAGCATTTCTTTTAATTGGTTGAAAACATTATCATAAACTGATCTTAGTTAACAGTGCTTTATCTTTGCACACTGGTCCAAGGCTACCTTTATTAAACAAGCACTGCTTACTGCTGCCAGAGAGACCCTTAGAGAAATATCTCAGACTACTTCATTACTCCTGTTTCATGTCTCTCTCTCTCTCTGTCTCTCTGTCTCTGTCTCTGTCTGTCTGCCTCTCTCTCTCTCTCTCTCTCTCTCTCTCTCTCTCTCTCTCTCTCTCTCACACACATACACACACACACACACACACACACACACACACCTTTCAGAAAATGAAGTGACCTTGAGATTAGGCGATAGAAGTCCCTCATCAACTCGGCAACTTGCAGTTTCCACCCTAGGGATGAGACACATGGCTCAGTGGAAGAGCTTCTGCTCTCACAGATGCAAGAACACAAAGGTGGCTGAGTTTTGAACACTCTGGCATATAAATGCAAACTAGTCTGTAGTCTCCCCTGACAGGTTGGGCACATGGATAAATAAAAAGTTCTTCCTGAATCCACAACAGGATTTATTATTTACTAATTTTTTTTCAATTATGAGAGTAATTTGGTGGGATTTAACAATGATGGTTAAGAGGTTCTTTTTCTTTTAACACGGGACAAACCTGCAGTAGGATTTCTTCTATTGCTCACAACCCACAATATATTGGCTTTTAAAGAACTTAGTCATACATTTCATAAGTAAACATTTGCCCTGGTTTCGTGGTATTTTTATGCCAAACTTCATGTCTGCTATCTATAACTTTACTGCAATCCAATGAAGTTTATAAAGAAGTACTCAGTAAACTTCACTGTTTGGAATATACATTTTTCTAAGTGTTGATGAATCCACAGAGCTCTATGTCTAACACAATGATAGGGCCAGCTCTGTCATGCATCATAGCAAGCTCAAGTGGTATGTGACGTCTCCCCTCCCTCTACTCTCTTTCCTAGAATGCCACATAAATGTAATCATTCCCATAATGTTGCTTTCTGTGAGTAGCTTCAAAAACTATAGGAGAAAAGAATGACAGTAGGTCAAGAACTTGGCATCCTTGGCAACTGTATACTCAATATACTGACAGTTAATTATTTCAAGAATAAAATATATGAGAGCAGTGTGAAACTGAGATTTTAAATATGCTCTTACCCCTGAAAGTTCGGATAAGCTTGTGGCTAGAAATAAAGGAATTATTAGTTCTAAAGAGACGCTGAGTTGTGGCTACATCTAAAACAGTAACATGCCTGTGTTACTGTGTCACAGTAACTCTGTGAAGGGGTTTATTTCTTCCTGACCCCTGGTTGAGTCACCAAGGTGCTGCCTATTTGTGTTGTGTCTGATGCTGTGGCTTTCTGGTTGAGTGTCCAGGATTCACAGACAGGCCTTGGAGCTCTGAAAAGCTTCCAAACCCCTCGAAGTAGGTTTGGATAACAGATTCACCATTTTTTCCTATTTGCAAGTTCTTTGGGCAGAATTATCTTTTCATTTCCTTTGCCAAATTCTCTGTGATACTGGGAACAGAGGATGCTGCATAGAGGAAAAAGGATAAGCTAGAGTGCTCCCTGGGGGTCTGTGCTCAGTTTTCATCACTGTTTGGCATGAGAAAAGAGCAGTATGGGTAATATTTACTGTTCTATGGTAGATATTTCTAGGACTTGAAAATATTTTACTAAATTCCTTTTTAAAGATGTCTCTGGATCCATTAATATTTTGAGATTACAAATACATATAAATTATTTAAATGTATGCAATAAGACAATATCATGAAAAATTAATGCTAGCTTGATTATTAATGCATGATCTATCTTCTATAGTATCGCAAGAGATAGGATTAGGGACTGAGGACTTACTTCATGTATTATTAGACTACAGTGCTCTTCCAATTCTTCTCATCAACTTTCTACTTACCAAGAGAGATGGAGAGAGCAAGCAAAAAAGAGAGACAGACATAGGCAGAATGGGAACAACACTTTTTAATGAGAAAAACATTCAAGAAATAGTTTTCTTTTTCTCTCATTCTTCCTCCCCACTTCCTCCCATTCCCACTCCCATTGCTCTTGCTTTTTAGTTTTCTAAGACACAGTGTTGATATTCTGTGGAGAAAGAGGCTCCAGCTACACTGAATTAACACTTGATCTGATGAGGAAGGGGAGAACCAGGCTGTCCCACTCACTGTCTTTCCATTGAGAATTAGAACCTGGGCTTCTAGGAAAGGTAAAGGTTTACAGGAGAATCCAGAACTCCTTTAAAAGGTCATCTTTAAATGGGTGGAGGATGAAAGAATGAGATTTTGATAAAATAATGTGAATAACAGGGCACAACATGGTGGCCCTGGTTCCTGCAGGTTGTTTTGTTGTAGTGGGAAGGAAAAAGGTCTGGTCCTAGGAGCTTTGTAAACATTATACAAAATTTCAGCATCCCAGAACAAATTTAAGATGCTACAATGGAACTTGGGCATAACTAGGGCTAGAAATGGAGTCAGGAAATATGAAGTGCCAACTATTGGGCTTATATAACACTGGTTAACAGAGACACTATGAAAGAGTGAAAGGTAATCAAACATGCAGCTTTTCCAATAAGCAACATAGTTAAAATAACTTATATGTGAGTGATTGAGTAAATGAGTATGTGAGTGAGTGTGAGAATGTGAGAGTGAGTGTGTATGGGCATCACTAAAGCAGTTAGAATCTGAGGCCATTTACGGCATTCAGTGTCCTCCAATGTTCAATGGATGGGCCTGCCCTCATTCAGTTCACAACTAGAAGGGACTACTGACACGCCTCCTTAAAAAGTGGTTATCTGACACATTTAAAGAAGAAATTTGCATTTTTATAAGTGACCTCTTAAAGACAAAAAACTTTTCTTGACACAAAAGGAGGTCTTCTGGTCACATTAAAGCTTGGAAGGGTTGGTAAGGAATAGTTTGAACAAGAAAAGGAACAGAATTAGTACACACAACATGCACAGATCAAAACAATGATGCTGGATGAAGGGAGTTAGACAAAAATATGTCTACGCGTTATACTGAACATTAGAAAAAGCAGTGACTCCACACTAGAAAATTGGGTTCCCACTTGTTGGATGGGAGAGGTAGGTGAGCGATTAAGAGTGGATCAGAAAACATTCCCAACAGGATGTGGGAATCACAACAGTATCATGATTGTGGGGATAGATAAACTATTGTATACCAAAAAGATTAAAATGTACCTTTGAGATGTGTGCAGTTGCTTGCTTAGGAGTTACACGACATCCCTCAGGAGCTGAGGGTGTTTGGTTTCCAGACATAGCACTCATTCGTACATCTGCAGATGCTCCACTTTCGTATAGAAAATGTGCAGTGATTGCTTATGAAAGCCTGTGAAAACCTGCAGAATTTCACAATACATAAGACAATGGAGTTAAATTACAGTTATTTAGAAGGAAAAATACAAGAAGAGTGTACATATTCAATACAGTTGCTACGTTTCTGAGCAAATGTTTTCTATGTATTTTTTTAATTTTTATTTTATGCTTATGGATCTTTTATCTGTATATTGAGGCACCCCTTGAATGCCCGGTACCTCTAGAGGCCAGAAGAAAGTATCTAATTCCCTGTAACTGTGGTAGTAGGTGGTTATAAGCCACAACACTTGAGTCTTCTTGATGAGCAGCCGGTGCTCTTAACCTCTGAGCTATCTCTCCAGTCTTCTAATTTTTATTTAAATAAGGAAGGACCCCTGGAATACAGTGGGCCAGCTAGGCTTAAGTAATGTTACTTAAAACAAACAAGCAAAACTTAATGGAATGAGAAATTGGTTGTCGCTGTAGATCAGCCTTTTGCCTACTCCACGTACAAGCCACCCATAAACCTACAAGCCAAAGAAGTAACATGACCTACAAAGGCCCACAAGATTGGAGTGGTATCCTCTCCTGGGTTGCCTACAAAGCTGCAGTGCTGTGAGATTCTTGGCTGCCTCACATGCTACATAAGGTAGCGTCATTACCAAGTGCAGTAGAGGTCACTGCCTGCAGGTATTACAAGAAAGCCCTTGCGTTTGCACAGAACAGGGCCCCCACTGAATTAGTAGGCCCTGCTGATTTGTTTGTCATCTCCCTCCTGTTATCCTTTCCCTGAGCTATTTAATAAACATCACTATTTAGCCTTGAAGAGAAAATAAAATTTCCTAACCGTGATCTTATGTGTGTTTTTAAATCTTTAGGACCTTTGCTGTTTAATGCCAAATTTCCTCAAAGATATTAAAACTTCTCCAGAGTGTCTGGGCTTTGGTGATAGCACTTCTCTTTGATATGTTTGCATTTCTAAACTGTTTAAACACTCTAATGCATCAACTGACCCCTTCCCTCTTTCCCATGCCTTGTGAGAAGGTGTATAGACAATTGATACAAAACAACATTTTGGACAACAGACTAGAGATTCTGTAGGAATGAGCTAAAACATTCCCTAGGGATACACTAGCCCTCCAAATGTCACCTTGCGGGTTCAGACTCATGGGTCTATGTAGAGTCTGAGGTACACAATTGTACTGTGCTCTAGGTCCCATAAAAGTGATATGCATATAGTTATTATTCATGGTATATAACTCTTGAAAATGATAAAAAATAACTGTTTTTGGTTTATGTATTTGCTATACTTGTTATTGTAGAATTGACTCCTATCTGTTATTGCAAACAACATGAGTCTGATTCGAAAGAGAATAAGAGATGTCTAGACCCAAATGTTAATGACTTGTAAACCCAAACACAAGTTACCACAAACCCCACATTCCATTAGGGTGATATTTTCATCAGGTTTTTATAGTATCACGGCAAAGCATGTCACAAATCCAAACACCTTTCAAATACCTTGGTGGATGCATCATGTAGGCAAGTTATAGCAAACATGAGGTCTCTGCTGGTGGCCTCAGATGCTATCTGATGACAGTGTTAGCCTTTAGGTTGGTAAAAGTTAGGGTCTCTTAGTACATTACAAAAGTGCTTATCCAAAAGTCACAAGGATAGCTTTCAGATCACACACAGTGTTGGGCAACAAATGGTTATTTAAGGAGCTCACAGCTTAAGGTGATTTGGCTGTCTCTGCAGCATTAAAATTCTCCACAATCTCAGGGGAGCGGGAGTGGATGGGTTGGTGAGCAGGGGGAGGGAGGATAGGATAGGGTGTTTTCAGATGGAAAACTAGGAAAAGGGATAACATTTAAAATGTAAGTAAAGAAAATATCCAATAAAAAAATAAAAGAGAAAACATTGTGACAGTTCCTCAAGAGAGTAGCCTCAGAGAACTACCATCTAGCACAGATTGGTGCTCCCCAAATATTCTAGATAATTGAATTTAGAGTCTCACAGATATTTATACCTTAATCTTGAAAGCAGTATTTTTCATAGGATTGGAGAAGCTGAACTGAGCATAGAATCTATCAATAAATGCACTGTATAGGTAATTTTAAACCATTTAAAGAAAAAAATTGATGCACACTGCATGGATGGATCTTGAAAAATTACACTAAATAAAACATGCCAGAATCAGCAAGGTATATATACCTGTTTCTACTTACATAAGTAACCTAGACTGGACAAATTCAGAGGTCAAGAGAAAGTAGAAAAGAAGATGTCATGGAGCTGGAAAGGGACTGCGAAGCCTGGCCATTTGGTTGAGAATTTTGGTTGAACACAATAAAAACATATCCTGCATGTAGATAGGAATGATGATTACCCAACACTGTACATATTAATGTCAACAAATCATTCACCTGTCGGTGGCGAAATGTGTATTTTATCACAATAAAAAATTCTCTGGAGAAAAAAAAATTCTCTACAATCACTGGGGTTCTAATCGACTACTCAACCTCTTAGGGCGTTCGATGCTGGTGAGACTTCTGTCTGGGAACCTCAGTTGATATCCTTACAGTGTTGACTATACAACAGTGTGTGTGTCAGAGCAAGGGCAGCACGGGTCCACATCATCCGAATGTGCTAAGCACATTCTGAGATGCTTTTATAATGACAGAATTGGTCAGGAAAACATTTATCAGATACAGTCATTGGCAAAGCACAGATGACAGCAGTTACCTGGGATAAAAGCTACAGGGCAGGAGAGAAGTAGGCCAGGGATACACTGACCATGTCATTTTCTACCTAGTAACTACATAGGAAGATTGGAATGACCTATGGGGACAGAAAACTGTCCCCCCCAGCCTTCTCCCAGCCATTCACTGGTGTTAGAGCCTGCTGTGTCTGTAGAGAAATCCTCATTTCAATTATTTAACGTTTCAATACTAAGTCAAACATTCTCTCATTCCATGTATAAATTATAAAATTGGGCTGCTTAGGGTATTTCTCATTAGTGCTGTCTGAATGAACATTCCTTCATCACCAAGGAATTATTGTATTCTGAACTGGACTCTCAGGGAATATGTGTTTCCTCTCAACTGAACTAAAAAGTTCAGTTCATGCAAAAAAAAAAAAAAAAAAAAAAAAAAAAAAAAAACGTAGCTCATAAAATAACTAGAACACAGTCTACTTACTTTACTTCACAGAAGAGATAATGCCTCATTTTTCTTCATCCCTGTATATCTATATAGTGGTGTGTGTGTGTGTGTGTGTGTGTGTGTGTGTGTGTGCAAAGTGCAAAGTTTCATAATTATTTGCAGTTCCCTCATAAATCTAAGTCCCTAAGTAATTCATTTCTCCCTCTCTTAATCAATTCATAACTGAAAACCTGGCCATGTGTGGATTTGTCTTGCTTTGCTCTGCTTATTTTTTTCCTCATCTAATCTCTCTTTCCCTATCTATGTTAATCCTGCTTAAGCCTTAATTCTCTGAGGTCATGTAAGGATGTGGTACAGATAAAGTAAGACAAGATTATACAACAACCTAACTCCATCTTAAATATAGTTTAAAATTTGTCCTCTCCATTTTATTTCTTATTAATTTGACTATTTATTTTATCTCTGTGTTCCTTAAAAAAAAAACAATTAATTCTGAGATAAATGAATGATCTCATGAAACCCACACAGTCCCAGGGTTTGAGGACAGAGTCTCTGAGGACCACTCAGCTGCTGGTCTAGACTGTGCTACATGTAGGGGGATGTTGAATTGCCCTGACTTTGAGTTTTGATGCTAAGATGAGGGAGCTCCTTTAGGAATGGAAACATCTTCTTCTAAAATGAAAGTCCTGGTGGTGTAAGGAAAGGGTGATAGATTGTTTTACAGCACCCAGTGTCGCTGCAGTCCTCGAAAGGAGGGAGCAGTCAAGGAGGCAAAGGAGGGTTAAATCCTAAACTGGGAGGGAAAATGGAGTGGGGAGGAGTCAGTTGAAGCATTCTATAATCCTGCTTGCCATGGAGTTAAACAAAGAGGTGTGTGTGTGTGTGTGTGTGTGTGTGTGTGTGTGTTTATTGAGACCCAGAAGAATGGTGTTTTGATAATTTCTGAGTAAATAGATCACTTTTTATCCACTCAGGTATATAACGTACTGCTTATTATTTATAATAACAAATTGTTTATATAATAATATTTCACAGGTAAGGCAAGTATCCTTTTTGCATTGTCTGACAAAGCAAACCGTCTCTGAGCTGAGCAGTCAGCTGAGTGGAATGCCTTTGACAGTGATGATAGCCAGACAGTTCACTCTACTATTTCAAAAAGGAAGTACACTCTGTCCAGCCCCAACCGTGAATCAAAAGCAATTCTAATGCCAGCGCAATCACACATTAATAACAAGGATCCCAGCCCTTAAGAGTTGAGCCTCATTACCCTAAGAAATAGAATAAAAGAAGAACAGTTAAAAAATAAAGCATTAAGGTGGTCAAATGTGACATTTCTTCACTAAACTTTAAAAATAAGTAATCAAAAGAAAAATATCATTTCCTATGATATTTTCATAGAAGTTCATGAAAGTTATCAATAATTTTATTTTAGTTGGTTTCATAGATGAAACCTCTGAGTATGTAAAGAAGTGAAGAATTGTATAAAATCTATCCAGAAACAAAATTTTTCCTAATTCCACCATGTATGGTGAACTTTAAACATCTCTGAGACATTTGATTTCTCTTTTTCTCAGCTGTCAAAATCCGTTCTTTGTGTTCATGGCAAAATAATTATTTCTCCAGATATCTTACATGCCAGAAGACCTAGGAAACCAGAAATTTTACTTAACATCTGATGAATGAGTTCTGAAAATTCAGATGACAAATTTAGTAAGCTTAAAGCCATGTGCTGCCGTATAGAGCAGGTGCATACACATTGACCAAGTGCACAGGCACACTTTCAGTTGGGGACTACTCATGACATACTATGCAAGAATCAATAAAAAAATGATAGTTTCTTAACCATAGAGGCAATGAAGCAATAGCCAGAAGGAAGTACAAGCATAAATAAGTGACTTGACCTGGGATGTCTAAGGAAAAAGATGTCCTCCTCAAAGGCCAAGAATGGAAACCTGGGAGATCTGCTTAGGAGTAAGCTCTTGCCTAACCCAGCTCCACAGCTGGCCCTAGCTGACAGTGGAACCACAGGTCTGCCAGTAGTTTATATCTGAGACTACTGTATATATCCCATCTTGAAATGTTAGCACTGGGCAAGTTGACTGACTTCAGGTCCTTTTGCAGATCTAATCTGCACATGTTGAGTCTGTAATCTTAAGCCTGTTATCCTGATTTCTGACAAGCATGACACAGCAGGGCAGTGGGTACTGGAGTTGACATGCAAGACTTTCTTTCCAGTTCCACCTTAAGTGACATCATTTGATATCTTGGAATCTTCCAGCATGGGAATACTTAAAACTTTGCAGATTCTTCAATTGAGAAATTCTTTATCTGCATCCTGGGATAACACTTGCCAGAAAAAAACAAAAACAAAAACAAAAACAAAAAAACCAATACATTGTACTATGTTCTAGTATTTTTTCTTAATGTAATATTTTTATTAATTATTTGGGAGTTTTATAAAATGCACCCATATCATGTTTGCTTCCTATTCTTCCCAGGTCCATCTTTTGCTACTCCCAAAAAAGAAAACAAACAAACCCAGAAACTCAATTTTATATGGATATTCTCACTGGGGCATTGTCAAGTTCCTAGTGGCAGCCCTTTAAAAGTAACTGAATCCCCCCCCTACTCCCCTGCCAGAAACCATCAACTGTGAAGAAAGAGCTATACTTCATCATCTTTATCACAGTTTTTAAGGACTCACTTCAGTGTTCTCCTGTCTGAACTGTTTCACCTTTTATTGTAATTTTTATTTTTATTTTTTTATTTTTTTGTTTGGGAGGAGAGGTTGCTTCAGAAGCCTTCAATGTTCTCTTTCTCTGTTATGGGTCTGTAGTCAGCAACGTTTTGGCACTGCAAAAGAAACTTCCTTGCCCGTAGCAGCAGAGGCAGCACAGACCTCATACACCCACACAGCCTCTGATGGCAGCAGGAAACACAAACTTCAACATAGTCTCCTGCAGCAGCCCTGATCATGGTCATCACCGTGGCCTCTGGTGGCAGCGAGGACCATAGACACTGTTACTGCCTCCAGCAGTAGCACAGACCTCATCAACATGGCCTCTCTCAGGGGTATGGATCATGGCCACCAGCATGGCCCTTGGCCGCAGCACAGACACTGGAAACCAACTTGACTCCAACGGCAGCATGAACCATGGAAGTCTTTCCAGCAGGCTTAATGACCATGCTTCATATTGGATATCTTGGTGGCTGGTCAGAGGCAGAGTGGTGCTGGGCAGTCCATTCGGAAGCAGAACCTGTGTGAGTTCCAGGTTTCTGCTCACCATCCTGCCAGCCCCATTCATTAGCCACAACATGCTCCCCCATGCACGACAACTGCACTCTCACACTCAGTACAACACCTGCTACAGCTATAGCTCTACCCCTCTCTGTCTTGCTCACACCGCTTCATTTGGCCTCCTTCCCCACATTCATCCATTAAAATGTCGTTTCAAATTGCTGTATATTCCTTTGCCCAAACAGCTTTGCATGCAAATACCACCATGAGTCATTGGTCTGGTTTTTGAAGCGCTATAAATACTGGATTTTCGCTGAAATCCATCTCCAACATCCAGTTGTTGCTCAGAGTGAGGGTGACCTTGCTGCTGGGTAGTGCACTCAAGAGCAGGATATCCCCAAGCCCCAGACTGCTGCATACCTCAGCCTCAGCCGTCCCCAGTTCATCAGGCAAGACTATATGCTTGCAACCTGAGGGTAGCACTAAGGCCTCTGCTCTTCCCCTCAGTCCCCATGACTGAATCCCACTCAGCGACAACCTGCTCTGCATTGTCTTCAGTTTCACTTCTCTTCCCCATGTACTCTGCCACCTTTTTCTCCAATTTCATAAGGCCACTTTTTAACAGCATGCTCCCATGAGACCACCCCATTTCCAGTTGTTCCAGAGACATTTGGCTCTATTCGTGCATCCTCCACTGCCAGGTCTTTCCTCCAAGACCCTGTGGGTCTCTCAGATTCCTCTCTGATTCCCATGAGTGCTGGTATTCTTGAACATCTTCAATCAAGTTCCTTATTTTATTTCTCTAGTTTATTTTATTTTACTTCTACATCAGTAACTTTGCTGAGATTAAAACATTTGTTCTTTTATTTGAAGGAAGAAGTTGAATGTACGATTTATCATCAGAAATTCATGTAGAAATTAGACAGAAAGAACAAATTTGTTTTGTCTTAAGTCTAATTTGGTCTACTGACATCCGTACTCCTGAATGCCAGAGGTTTCAATACTGTAAACTGATGATGAGATTTTTTTTCAGTCTGATACACTTAAGATACAACCAAGTGAACTGACTGCTTTCAATCAAAGTGCCGTTTAGGACGGCTCGGAATGAGTTGAGCCCCAGTTTCGTTTCTCTCCAATGCTCAGTTTCTATTCGTTCTTTGCATCTGTCCTTTCTGAAGCGGTATGGCTAAACTCTTTGAGCAAAAAGACTAAAGCAGAGCATTGTCCTGGCATGGATTTTTCTAAACCTTTAAGTTTAAAATGTGTCACTCCTATAAGGCAGCACCATTTCTGGGTGTAGCATTGTACCTCCATTCTATCTATTCCCATTTTATCTCCAATTTCAAGCCTGCATATCCTGTATATTGAGCCTGAAGGTATCCATCAATTAACATGACTGATGAGAAGACTGACAAAAGACACTTCAGCCGAGCGGTGGTGGTGCACGCCATTAATCCAAGGACTTGGGAGGCAGAGGCAGGAAGATTTCTGAGTTCGAGGCCAGCCTGGTCTACAGAGTAAGTTCCAGGATAGCCAGGGCTATACAGAGAAACCCTGTCTCAAAAAACAAAAATACAAAAAAGAAAAAATGAGAAAGGACACTTCAATCCCCCAAAATTTGATGACTAAGTTCTCTCAGATTCTTTTGCTCATTTTACCTGGCTCTTGTTTGCTGCTGCTTCTTGACAGGATGATTAGGATCGTCTCTGTTGCTCACAGAGGACAAAAGTTCTCTTGCTTACCATCCAGTAACTTACACTTCACAGTTCTGGAATAGAAACTACAGCAGAAACTCAGGTTATTTAACTCATCTAAAACTATTAAAATACATTTCTAAACTTAAGAGGATAAGGACAGGGCTGAGGATTCAAGCTTGGAACACATAGCCGCACCCAGAAATTTCCTGTAGCAAGAAGCATGTCTGATCTCCCTTCAGGCCAGCCTACAGAAGCTAAAATGTTAGAATATCTACTGCTTATTTCTTTGCATTCCTCTCTGAAAATTTCATAGATGTTGAGCCAGACACTGGATTCTCTCAGGACATATGATGATGACCTATCTTCTTAGAACATTTACAATTCAGTGTTCTCCTCTCCAGTTTGGATGTCCTTTATTTATTTCTCGTAACTGATTCTTTTGGTGGGGTGGAGGAGTAGGATTTCCAGCTCTAGTTGGATCAAAACTGAAAGTGGACAAAGTTCTCTTATTCCAGATCACAGTATGAAAGTTGACAGTGTAGAAGTTGGACAATGCTGAGGAGATCCACTTGCATTGCTTGCACAGTCATTCATCCCTTCTTTTCCAAGTGTAGTGTTTTCCTAAGAACTGGGCTAGAGACAGACTAGGATTTAACCAGAATATAATTGTGATCATGCTGATGTTTCTTGTTTACTTGATTACTTGGTTGATTGGTTGGTTTTTCAAGATAGGTTTTATCTGTGTAATGAACTTTGGCTGTCCTAGAACTCAGTCTGTAGACCAGGATGGTCTTAAACTCAGGGATCCACCTGCCTCTGCCTCCGCCTCCGCCTCCGCCTCCGCCTCCGCCTCCGCCTCCGCCTCCGCCTCCGCCTCCGCCTCCGCCTCCGCCTCCGCCTCCGCCTCCGCCTCTGCCTCCTGAGTACTGGGATTAAAGGCCTGCACCAAAGCTGATTAGTGGTCACCTCTCCTCTACAGATGGTTAAACATTGTATCATCTTTGATTTTAAAGGTATATAAACTATGTTCCAGCTCTCAAGCACTGTGCAATGTGGTAGAAAATCTATTCACAAAAACATACAAACAATCATATAATAACTGCTTTTTTCTGTATGGCTGAGTTTTATTCTGGATTTTTAATTTTTCAGTTGTTATTTATTGATTGATAGATTTTTGATGATACTTGTAATTGAATTTAGTATTTGATGGATACTAATCAGTCTACCATTGGATATTGAATACAATGCCTTATACATACTAGGCAAGAACTTTATTACTAACTATACTCCTAAATCTACATCTTTAATTTTCCTTGTTTAAAAAAAAATGAATCCGTCCATGAAGAAAACAAAGGTTCACTACATTAATGATCAGGACTTGTTAGAGCTCTCTGACCTACAAAAGTTTCTTGCTCTAATAAATTCTTGGAAATGGTTCATTTTCCCAGGACTCATATTCACTCTTGCTTGACTTGCTGTGTAATGAGAAAAAGAAAATGGTAAATGACTGGATACGGTCCTTTACATTTCCAATTATCTACTATTATTAATTTTCCTGCAATAGTGAAAACAAATGTGTGCTAAAAACCTACTGAATACCAGACAAAGTAGTGTATGGAAATGCAAGAATTACACAGATGTGGATCCTTTGCAAAACCATAGATAATAAAAGCATGACTGAGTACAGGGAATGCGGGCTGAGAAATCTGAGTCTTAGTGAACTCCTTACCTCATCAGATTTTCAATGAATCTTTTAGGAGTTTATTCTTAAAGTGTTATGAGAAAAAGAAGATAGCACAGATATTTTAATCTCCCCTCACCCTGCATTTAATTGACACTCTTGCTGATCTGGATTGCTTTAGAGGGTAAGGCTAATTAAAGGCTACTTCAAGTCAGTCCCCTTAAATACTACTTTTGCTCAGTGAACAAATGAAAAAAGAGGGGGGAAAAGGAAGAGCAGGAGAAGGCAGACTTGGGAGAAAGTGGCACAGAAAGACCCATGGAGAAAGAGGAAGTAACAGCATCTCCTTGACCTACTTTGTTAGGTTATTGGATTTCTACATTTTTTCACTAAAGGCCTTGGCCATTCCGTATTGCATATGCTTTCACTACATATTTAATTAGTTACATGTTTATTTTATAGGCGACAGTAGCTATGAGTCACTCAGTAAATTCTGCACAGGCCTTGCACATTTTTAAGGAACTTCTAATGCTGTGAGGGTGCACATCGGTGAGCAGATGGAAGCTACTTAGCTGTCCTGGTGGCCAGCTGACATGTAAAATTGCAAAGCATGATGTCTGAAAAGGAGTACGGAAGTCCAGTTTCCCCATCTCAGACACTCTTACGAAAGGTCGCTTGGGGAACACTAGATTTCTAGTTAATCCATTTAAAAGAGAAATAGTGGTCCACTGATGTCAGGTTATGAAAAGATTACAATTTAGCTACAGGTTAACAAGTTGAATTTCAAATTTCACTGAAGGTCTATTATCATACTTAATATTATTATCATAATATTTTCTATCTCATTCCAAATGTAGGAGCTACATACCTGTCTTAGTGGTGATAGATGTAACTGGTGAGTTGCCCAAATGAAATGTCTAGAGGCATATCTGCATGCTTTGAACAAATAACAAGCATTATTGAATGCACTCATTTAAGCAAACATTTTATATTAACTACTTTATCTTATGTAATTAATGACAGGCAAAATAAACAGGTAACAGTGGCATGCATTATGATAAAAATATATCTTATACTCTAATAGACTAGAACTTTTGCTGGACCTCAGAGCCATTTAATATAATCCCTTGAGGTCACTTAAGTAAGGCTGATATCCTTCTGTGTACTCAGCCTGTTAAGAGGACAGTATAAAAACCAACATTACTTGCCTTGAATTTCCAGTGTAATCAACTTTTACAACCTAAGCTAAAGAATAGCATATGTATTCTTTCATTCACCTGACCCAGAGAGCATTGCATGTGGATTGTGATAATCATTTTCTAGCAACAGAAAATAAGCTAAAGGTGGCCTTATAAAGTGAATACGCAGCATAAATGAATAAACAGTATTCGGGCATTACTTAGTCTTTGTTTCTGATCTGGGTTAGTTGGAATCAGTGACTTAATTCCTTGCAAAAGTTTGTTAAAGATTTTCTCTACTCCTTCCCCAATGCAAGACTTTCTGTATTGTTAATTAAAGGAGAGGGCATTTTGTTAGGGGCACACACACACAGAACCATAGGGCCACAGACACAGGGACACCATTCAGGCAGACAGTTTCAGACGTGTAGAACAGACAAGCAGGGACAATAAAAGACAGGAAGAATGAATTAGAGCATTCAAATCTGGGCTGGCTCCTGTTTTAAAGGACACCAAGAGGAAGTACTTTTATTTCTGTCCTCAGTGCAACACACACACATTATTGATGGCTGAGTTTATTCTTAATGAATTCAAACATACGTAGGATATCATCTCAACATGTTTATATTTTAAATAGACATGAGCAAAAGGCCTTCAGGATCCTTTAACGTTACCTTCATTTCAGTTACTAGAAACTTCTTGCTCTATCCGCTCCTTTATTTTAAAACACAACTTTACAGGTATTTAATTTAAAGCCTGTCTCTTTGCCTTTCATTCCTGTATGCTGTGACTGGGGATGCAGCAGCCTGTATATTTGGGGGAGTGTTGGTATCTTTCCAGAACAATATTCCGTTTCTAATAGACTAGGCACTAATGTTTTATTAGCATTCTTATGCCACAGCAAAAGCTTCTTGCTTGCTTTCACAAGGAACACGTGGCCTCTCCTCCTACTTCCTCCTTTCTTGTAAAGTTGGAAGGGAAGGGTAATTTGGCCTTCCACCAGGCTATTCAACTTTGCCTTTGAGCCCTTTTGGGGCCTAGTGCAATTCATACTTATTAGATTACACTCTCTGAGTTCCTTGGAAACATTTTTCTCTTGGTTCGATATCTAAGAACTCAATGAGGCTGTATATTAAGATACTGTATCATGGGTTTTCACTTCCTACATCTAAATAATATGCCTGATGAAAAGCACATAGGCCAAATTGCAGGGAATGTTAACTGTTAAAAAAAAAAAAAAAACACAGCAAAAAAAAATCACCTGGCCTTTCTGATTTGGAGTAGCTTTTGCAAAGTTTGCATAAGTGTCAGCTTACAGAAGAGAAAATTTGCTGTGTCGGGAAGGCCTGTTGTGATTGCAAGGTTGAGAGATCAGTACAGTGTCCTGACCAGTCTCAGTCTCTGCTTTGATGAGGGTGCACTTGATGAGCTACATCAGAGATTCAGGACCTCTGCTTGAGTAGTCAGGTAGGGTTCAGTCCTGCTGCGAATCACTACATATTGTAGCTGACACGCGTCCATCTGCAGACTTAGGATGAAACACAGCCTTGGGGCTCTCTGTGAGCTTACCATGGGCAACATCAAAGGATGGTTCATTTAAAAATGCTTGTCGTTGTGAATGCACAAATAACAGAATGCATACTGTTCCGGTCTCTGGTTTTGTTTTGTTTTTTTTTTAATTATCTGTTAATCTCCTAGGCCATCTGTATACTGCATTTGCTCAAAGAAGCTGTCTTTTGTCTGCAAAACACCTTATATTCCAAATATGAATGTGTTCAAAACACAATTTGTTTTGAAAAATTTAACAACGTTTAATTAAACGCCCTCTTCTGTATTATGATCTGCATAAAGATCATCCAGTAGTGATCCATTTGATACTCTAGAACTGTATACCTGTTGTTTGTGTTTTTGTGTGTGTCTGTGGTATGTATACATGTCTGTACATTTGTGAATCTATGTATCTGGTTGCATGTATAAACCTCTGCACATGTATGTGGTGGTAGAAGGCTGTTGTCAGAAGTCTTCTCCCTCACTCCTATACTGTTCATTGACCAGTATCTCACAGTGAACACTGCTATTATAGTTATTTGTGTCAGTCAGCTTGCTTCAGTGACCCTTGCCTCTGCTGAAGGAGTGCTGGAATCACAGCAAAGCCACCATGCCCTCCGACATTCAGGTGGGTGCTGGGGAGCTAAACGCTGATCCTCTTGCTTGGGCAGTAAACCCTTTGCTACTGACTCATCGACCCAGGTCTGGGGTAATCTGAATTTCTCTTTTAGCTTCATCTCTCAAAATCGAAATTTATATTACACTTAGCTGCTTACTCCAGCAAGAACAACTATATATTATTTTTACTTCATATGAATGACAAATTTCTTGACAGATAATTTCATTCTTCTTTTGCTGCTTTTTTTTAAATTAAACAACAACAACCACAAAAACATAAATTGGCCATTGCTTGTTTTGCACAGTTTAAAAACGTACATATGTGTATATTTTTTCTTAATTTCTAAGACTTAACTTTTTAAGACTAAATGAATATTCCCTTTAGAGCCATGCCTGTATTAGGAGTGATTGTATAGAAATATCAAGTCTTTCAGAAATGTGGAGGGTATCAATGACTGCTGGTTAGTGAGTTTGGGACGACAGGTACATGCTGGACACAGACACATGGCCAAAGTTCCTGCTGAATGTTGAGACTCCTCAATGATTCCCTAGATTAACATTGCTTCTAAACAGTATCATTGGCTATGGCTCTTCTGTTTCTCTTTCCTTTGATGTTCAAAAGAAATCTGACTGTGAAATCGGAGCTGTTTATGACGCATGTTCCACAGCTCACATGTCTATAAAATAAAAATACTACTTATTCCTTGTGACAATAAAACCAAATGAACTTTGTGTGCAGTTTCTGGTACAGTGAGAAAATATGCAAACATTCTCAACAGATACTCAAAGGTCACACAGGCTTCTTTAAAGGTACTCTTTGGGTACAGGATTATATTGAGCAAGAAGTTGTCATGAATCCATGCGATGGTGTTCAGAACACAGTGGGATGATCTGGGTTGTCAGATTGCTAGCTGAAAATGGTCTCTTCTTGGCAAAAATGGAACCAAGAACAATAAAAACCTTAATTTGAGGAACTGCTATCTCTAACATATTACAAGCTTGTTTTCCTCTATTTGTCCCTAGCTGGTTACTTCACTGGAGTCACTCACATGTGACATATTCATCTAACAGGAGCCTTATTGTTCAGACAGAGCTAGCTTCTGACCAAATGGCCCAAAGAGGCCTTCAGTGCTGGCTAGTTCTTTTTACTCATTTGTTTTGTGCATTTCTGTGTCTGTTTTCCTTCACCAGACTGTAAGTTTCCAGAGAGCAGTAAATTTTTATGCCTATTTCACTGAATCTCCACAGGTCACATACTTACATATATTTATTTGCACTAAAAATATTTGTTGAGTTGACATTTGAATGGCAGGCCATGTTTGACACAATGCAAACTCCTACAAGACAGTCATCAAGTTATTACCATTACCAGCAACCTACTGATCTCAGTCTGTGGTTATGAAGCAGATGTTCAATAACATTTTTTGGATAAATTAAAGAGAATAGTCACAAGCAATGAGTCTGTGTTTTAGGAAATGTTTACCAATTCTAATTCCAGGGTAAGGCAAAATACAATGATTAGAAGGTATAAGAACTCCTTTATCTAGTAGTCAGGAGTTATACAATTACATGCTGCCCTAAAACCTGTGTGGCACCTCCTAGGACACTGGAATTCATGTAATCTCTCCTTCCATCCATCAAATCTATACTACTTTATTGAAAAGACTTGCTCATGCATATTGCTTCCAAGAATGATGGATGGATACTTCTCCAAAAACCAGAAATACAAAATGAATTCCAAAATATTTTTGTATCACTCCCTGTTCTTCAGTGTCCAGATAATAAGCAGTGAACTGGCACATGTCCAGAAAGCAGAAGACTATAAACAATAGTTCTGTGATTGACACAAGAATGAACCAACAGACACTTCAAAATCAAAAGTGAAGCCAGAAAAAATTACATCTTCCACCACCTGCTTTCTGTCCCTGTCTTCTCAGGACATGCTATACGTGATAGCTGAATCACTAGTAGATCCATGCTCATGTTAGCTCTGTGACTAACCAAGGCAGGCTGCAAATTCTACCTGGAGCGGACAGCCATGGTTAATGGTGGGCTAAGCTAATACTGAAACAATTTTTGCTGCTTTACACTGGCTAGATGCATGAAAAGAGTTACACATTTCACACATCTTTCATAATCATCAACATGCCTAATACTTATTGCGTGATGATTTGTCAAGGACTTGTAATTTATGGTTTCCGGTTTCACTGAAAATAAATAAATAAGAGAGTATCACAGGAAGCAGGATTATAAATCTTAGGAAACTTTACCAAAGTCTATTATTCAGATTATATGAAACAGAAGCAGATTTTTAATCCCTACTAAACAGACTGCATGGTCTGAGGAGTTATCACTTGGGTTGCTCTGTCAACAGCATACTCCAAACTCAGTGGGAATTGTCTCCAATATTTTCAGCTAGAATGTGAGATTCAGAAACTGGCCTTCCCCTTGCCATAGAGAGTCAATTCGGTCAACATGGACGGTCAATAACGGTGTAAAATGTATGATGGTTTAATGTTTTAGAAACATGGTACATTTCATCAAGTATCCTTTCCGAGGGAAAGAGCTTGCTCAGCTTACATCTCCAGAGTGATCCTTCTCTGTCCCACTTGTTGCCACCAGATGGCGAGTCGGGTATGCAAAAAACACTGTTCAAGAGTCTTTACAAATGGCAATCCGTGGGAACGGAGATTCACAGCACTTGCTCACTGTTGAAGACTGCCTTGCTAGTTTTCTTTCCTTCCTGTACAGTAAACACTGGTGGCTACCTATCCAAATCACAGACAATTTGAGCGATAAAGTCTCAGAAGGCATTTTTTAAATCAGAAACTGTATCATACATAATTGTATTTTCTTTTTTTTTTTTTTTGGTTTTTGGTTTTTGGTATTTTTCGAGACAGGGTTTCTCTGTGTAGCCCTGGCTGTCCTGGAACTCACTTTGTAGACCAAGCTGGCCTCGAACTCAGAAATCCACCTGCCTCTGCCTTCTAAGTGCTGGGATTAAAGGCATGTGCCACCACTGCCTGGCTCATAACTTTATTTTTAAAATAACACCAAAGATTTGAGTATTAATAACTAACCACCTGCTCCCTCTAATTGTTACAAGTTTTCTTGATCTCCTAGAATCTGCAAATAGTTAATCCTTCCTATCAATTAACCTGTAGAAATCATATTGCTTTAAATGGTCACTTACTATGTTCTAGCTATCATCTGATTAACTAATCTCAAGATATTCAAAAATTCAGAAAAGTTCTATGAAGCAATAATATTCAAATCCATCACATTGACAAAACCAAGGAGAGTCTACAAAGCTGTCATGTCCTAGAGAAATCGATAAAGACATGATGTCTAAATAGATTGTGATATCACAAATAGCATACTAAAAGAGAAAAGAATATAAATAAAATGAAAAAGGATGAAATGAACTGTAATATGTTCATACTAATGTAATTCATATTGATTTATTAATGATATAAAAGGTACCATAATTATATGTCCAACAATTACCACAAAAAAGTGTCCAGAATAAAAGAACAAAGGTATATGGATCTATAAAAATTAAAACAAAGCAGGAAAGGATAGAGACAGAGAGACAGAGAGAAGAAAGCAAACAAGAATAAAAGTTCAGTCCACAAAACTAGGCAATTCCTGGAAATTACATGAAAATAAAAATTGAAAAATCAGTAATTTGAGAATGTGAATTTCTCCCACAAAATAAATTTGTGTCTCAAAGACTCTTGCAAACATCACTCTAACACCCAAAGAAAATAATATATGTATCACAGTATCTTATTTGGTGTTAAAAGACTTAGGCTCTGTGTTTACTCATAATAGTGTCTGGAAATGCTATCTTTGTCAAAGGTCTAAGAAGGGCAAAACTATAAACTATATTTATGCAGAGAACCTTGGTGACAACTACAGTAGGTATTATGCAAGAGAAGCCAAAATCTATCTCTCTCTCTCTCTCTCTCTCTCTCTCTCTCTCTCTCTCTCTCTCTTCCTCTCTCTCTCTCTTTCTCCATCCATCCCTCCCTCCTTTACTTCCCTCTCTTTTTCCTCCATATTTGATAACTCTTGAACACTAAATTTTTAAACAATACATCATTGTCAATAGACTAGGCCCACATTAAAATGAAAGGCTTAAGAATCAATAGCAGATACAAACATGCGTGATAAAAGTCATTTCCACACGATCAGTTGTGTTATCCTGCTGCTTGTTTCCTGCTTAGGTGGAAGAGGTTGGCTTGACTCTTGGGGAATTTGTACTTAGAGTGGACCCAGAGCACTTACTTTGACTCTTCCTTCCCTCTGTCTGGTGTTGCCTGCAGAGGTTCCACTGCCTCTCTGCAGAAGCTCCTGACAACATGGGCACTGTGCCTACAGCCTCTCCATAGGTAGAGCTGGAGCCCTTAGAACAATCCTTTCTTCCTGTCTGAAGGGTGTTGCTGCCCAAGGGCCTGTCTGCACGTATGTCCCACTTTGGGGGAGAAACTTTAAGATCAAAATGGATTTTACTGGCAGTTGTTCCAGGCACTGCTTCATTAACTGTAGGCCTTTCCCTTACTGATCATGGTGTTGGCAACAGCATGTAAAAGTGAAAATCTTGAGAGCTTTTAAAAAGAAGAAGCCATCGAAGTGATACTTATGAAGGGTGGAACAAAGGCTAGAAGCAGAAATAGGCCATTCTTTTCTGTGAAGTTGTCCGAAGTATGCAGTCACTACCACTTTATGTGCAGCAGTTTCAAAGACCTGATAGAGCCGCTCAATATTGGGTAATTGTTGTTCTCATTTCATCTAGAAATAGGACAAGGAACAGCATAACCCCAAATTATGCTGGATTATTGGAAGTTTGGTACAGGACATAATACACATTCCCTACAAATGTTTAAGACACATTAATGAATGCTGTGCTCATAACTCATTGCCATGAAAAGTTTTATTCTTAAAAGGAACACATTCTTAATTAGTAATATAAGGCCTACATGAAGTTTAATTGCTTTCTTGATATCATATTACAAGACTTCATTTTCAAGACAATGAGGAATAGATATGACTGACTGTTTCTTTGAAAGAGTTTTCCAGTTTTTTGTTTGTTTGTGTCTAAAGTTTCAGAGTTGGGAGTAGTTTAGCGTCAGATACTATGGCATCACAGCTAAAAGTTTGAAAGGAGTGTCTTTGGATGTTCTCTGAAGTCATTTTTTTTTAATCTTAACGCTTCAAGAAATACACTTAATCTATAAATGAAAAGCAGCATACTAGGAGTCACTGTCTGTGACCCAGAACTCCCAGGCTGTACTGAAAATGTCTTTTATGAAGACAAATTCCTGGTGGGCTGGTAAGAAACCGATGGTAGTTTCAGTCCAACCACAATCACCTTACTGCAGTGTGATGAGTAAGCACTAACACAACATAGGGATGACAATTGAGGCTTATGTATGAGGAAATGTTGCATTAATAAGAAAGCAAACAGACAGAGCTTTGCCAAGGAAAACTGAGGGGAAGCTGGTTACTGGAAGCTGGGGTGGGGCTGGGGTGGGGTAAGGGGCTGTTGATGGTGCTAAGGTGGTTAGGAAAGTGCAAGGGGTTCACTCCCTAGTGTGCCCCCACAGTCCTGGGCAGTAACATGTTCTATATTACAAACAGGAAAACATGGATTATTTTGCATTTTAATTACAAATGAAAAATGTTAGGAGACAGATTTTTTTGCCTGTTTTAAATTTGCATATTAGTGCATATATAGAAACATCACATGATAGCTCCGCTGAAATACGTTTTACATACTTAAGTAGCAGCTAAAACAAACTTCATTTTCATGAAGAAGAAAGGGAAGCATGTTAAACTCATAGACAAAATAATTGCAAATAAGCACTGTTTATATATTTAAGTGATAAGTCTCAAATTTAAAAACCCTGTTAGCTTTCTTGACCATTAAGAATGTGTTTACAACAAAGAGAATAGCAGACAGACCACAGCCAACCCCTCCCTCTTTCCAGATGCAACGGGTGCATGATTTGTGCTTCGTGTGAATGTCAGCTGTAGGATTACAGTTGCCCACAAATTTGCTTCTCTATCTTATGTCTGATAAGGAATTTCAAGAAACTTCGTTGTTGATTATCCACTGTCCTCACTGTTGGCTTGAGTGTTCTCTATGTTCCTGTTGTGCTTGTCTGCTCTGAACTTCATACTGATGTCTCCCAGCCATAGAATTTCAGTGGAAAGTTATACCTAGAATTTTTCAAATATCTCTATGAAAGACTTGTGCTTTACTTATGGTTTGTGCTTTCCTTTATGATAGTGTTTCCCTGGATATACAACTTGAAGCAGTTATTTTCCTTCCCCACATTGGTATCTATTTAACAAATGTAAGTCCAAAAATAATCTAGTTATTGTCAATGCCTTTTAGTTATTTGGAAGATATAAAAATTATGTTTATTCTGGATCATATCCTATTGGATCATTGGACATATAAAACTGTAGATTTATATAGAGCCATTGATTCATAGACTGATCTGTTACTGAAGAATGAATGTAGTTTGATTTTTAGCCCATGAACTATAAGGACATTTGAATATAGCACCCTACTCCCCCTACTCTGCTGCTGTCTTTCCTGTTGCCCCTTTCTCTGGCAAACATGCTGTCTCCTTTCCTCTTTCAACCTGAGAATTCTCTCAAGTGATAATCGGCATCAGAGAGCTTATTTTAAAAAACAAACAACTATGTGCATATTACCACTTTCTAATTAAATATACGAATGACTCTATCCCAGGTTTTTAGAATGATCTGGAATTTACCACAGAAATTAAATTTCTTTCACTGTAACAAACTACATGATTTATAAATTGTAAATCATTACTAAAAGGAGACACCACATAATCATGTTAAAAATTCAAGTGACAAAATAAGTCATGTCCGAATTACTCAGAAATAATTTTTTAACTGTGGCCATATTTGATTTTATTATTTCTATGAACGTCTTTCCTTGAGAAGTTAGGTGCATGTGTTTCAACAGAAACTGAGATGAGACAAAATTAGCGTCATTTCTCCAGTATTAATGCAAAAAAGTAAATATTTTAAAAGAAAGACAGAAAACATGAATTATGTTTAGCAACAATGTTCCAAGCATCTCTCATGATCTGTGGTGAACACGTGATGGTCCGTAGGCTGTGCTTGCAGCTCACGGGTAGATTCTGCCTGGAATGCTGCAGGACCTGGCTTTAATCCTTTGTAATTCATCTTCTCTCTATTACATAGACTTAAATGACACACCCTTTTCTAGGGAAAATGGGACTATGCTTGAGATTGTATCTTACCCTCTCACATCCTTCTTATAGCTTATAAGGACTCAAAGCTTCTAAAACAAAGTCTGCTTACTCAATTATATATGTTTTTCAGAAGAAAAATTTTGGAAATTACAGACATGAAAGTAACATTCAGAGCTGGTGAGATGGCTCAGCAGTTAAGAGCACTGAGGGCTCTTCCAGAGGTCATGACTTCAAATCCCAGCAAGCACATGGTGGCTCACAACCATCAGTAATGAGAAACAAATAAGAAACCTACAGGCCTGAGTGAGTGGAGCCCAGAGTGAGCAGGGGCTGGAGCAAGAGGAAGAAGGGAAGGGGGAAAACAAAACAAAACAAAACAAAACAAAAAGAAAGAAAGGAACATTCAGAAGAATATGTTCTAGGATGGTATTTTTCAACATGTATGACTTTAAGAACATAGGATTAGATATAAATAAATGTATGTTTTGCATTTAAAAGATAACTTGAGATAAGATTTAGACCAACAAGTTAAAGAATAATACTTTAATGATAAGTATTTTAAAAAACAAGAGAAAAACACACCAAAAGAGAGAGTATTATTTCAGTAATGGGATTTTTAAAATAAGAATTTATTTTACAACCAATATTAGTTGGACAATATCATCGTTTTCTCATTATTTGCATTTACTTTTTGTCAATGAATATGAATATGCTTAACATATTTAAAGCACAAAAGGCAGTCACCTCGTATTAGAGAAATGGGTGAAAATACATGTAAAGCTTATATTTCCTCTCAGTTTAGACATCCCTGCCATAAGAGGTTTACCACATAAGAGAAGCATTCTTCAATGACCAACTTAAGTCTTCCATTTGATGAAGTGATCAAATGGGATTGTGTGAGTATGACACTCTTCAGCCAAGTGCTATTAATACTCTTCTGTCTATATTTTATCATTCATATAGGTCTGCATAGCACATTCAAAATTATTATCTCATTTATTCCTCAAGAGATATTCCTCTATTCATATAAGAAAAAATTAAAGCCCAGAGATGTCAAGAAACTTTGCCTGAGACAAACAAGTGTCAAGTGGCAGAGTTGAACATGCGAAGTTTTCTTTACAGGTCATGAGTAACACGCTAGAGCCTGCAAGATAAACATAAGACATAGTTTCTGCCTTAGAGGAACCTGGACTTTTGTTGGGAAGATGATTTGACATCCCCAAAGCAAATTATGTGTGTCGTAGATGGCACACAAGGTTGGGGTCAGTCAGATTTTACCACTCAAAGAGTTTGCTTCCTTGAGTTCACTGAACATAGATGCAAAGCCTGAAAGATTAAAAAAGAAATAGTGTAACTGATCAAAGTAGCTGTCACAGACATCTGCTGTCAGTAGATAGAAGAGAATTTGAGATAGAAATTGTCTTTCATTTCAGATTTGTATCAGTACAAACATATCATATCCACATTACCATGTGTCTCCCCAACAGCCTGCAGCACATAGCCCAACTGCAAAGTGGAAGCAGGCAGAGGGCCCCCACAAATGCATCCAGTTTACCTTGATACTGACCTCTAGACTGACCCATCATATGATGCATCTAAGGCACATAAAGCAACCACGCTATTCCCAACAGTCTCAAGCTCTGTCCTATGTAAAGACACTAGCAGGCCATTAATATTCATCAGGCTATTAGCTAGAGCACTAAACTAGGAACAGGGTTTGCAATCTGTTAATGTTTTCTTAAAATCTTGTTAAGTAAGAATGAAAGCCATCATTAGTAGGAGCAATATAAATTAGGCGGGATAATTAGCACTGCAATTTTCTACCTGTATAAAGGTTATCTTTCACCTCTTATTTTTCATTAGCATAATTGGGTGCATAGGAAAAACATAATCAAGGTAAAAATTTGAGGGAACTGCACTGTACTCTTGCTTAGTCAAACATGTGGATGTATTCCTCACAAGACTCCATGCCTTCAGTCAGAAAGTGTTGGGAGTTAAAGTCATTTGGTAGAAAAGAAAGACAGATCAAAAGTGAACTGTTGTACTTTGTCCTTTGTGGACAAATTCATGTAGATAAATCACATTCATAACACTTGACACATAGTGGGTACTGGAAACCATGCCAGTTATAAAGGGAGTAGTCATTGCAATAATGAGAGAAGGTAAATCCCTATCACCACCTACACAGCTTCTCTCCTGAGCCTTTTACCTCTCCTGCATCCCTCCCTCATCTATCTGAGCTCTCCTTCCTTATCCACCTCTATTTTGCCAATCACCTTTTCTACTGGTAACCCTGTCATGGGGAAATTATAGGTCCCAGAATATATCTGTTAAAGTCCAAATATATCTCAGTTTATTCTTTTTGGCAAGTTTCTTATTGGTCATCTAATTTTAAAGAAAGTTGAAATTTAATCTACTTAGAGTTGCCTTAAGTTTTATTATCAGAAAACATATACTTTCCAGAACTCTGCAGCTTGCCTGCCCAGTGCCACTGACCTGACAGTTATAACAGCAGTTACATAGTGAAGACTCTCTTCTTGTGATAGCCTAATTATCTGCTTTTCTCCTGTGCCCTCCATCAATGCCTAGCAACTCCTCTTTCAGAGGAAATGTGATAGATATCTTTCCATATGTGACTTATTTCACTTAACATGATTCCTTGCAAATTATCTTGAAAACAATAGAATTCCATTTTTATTTACAACTAAGCAAGCAATAAGCAAATATGATATATATTATGAGATATGTATGTATATATTTATACATTCCCTTTATTGATGTACCCAGTAACAGAAACCTAGACAAATTCCACATCTTGACTTTTTATTTGTTTGTTTGTTTGCTTGCTTATTTGGTTTGGTTTGGTTTGGTTTGATTTTTTTGTATGCTCTGACTTCATTTCTTTCAGGTATGTTTCCCCAAATGGTATAACTGTATACTTAGAAGTTCTACTTTTCCTATTTTCATAGTCACTGCATTTATTTCCATTTCCATCAAGAATATATGAGGCTGTTTTCCCCTGTATTCACAACTGCCTGTCATTTTTTTTTTTAACAATAGCTACACTAACTTGGCTGAGAAAGAATCTCAATGTAGTTTTATTTACATTTCCCTTATGTAAAATATACCAATATTCAGGAAAATACATCTTATGGCTGATATAAATCTAATTTTGCATTTCTGGTATTTGCTGTTAGGATTTTATGGACATTCTTGTTTATTTCTGGCACAATCCAATTACTGCCTAAAACTTGTTGTTACATAATGATCATTCATAATTTGTAATTTCTTCATTATTTGAATTCAACTAATCATTGTAAGCAATCAAAGTCAGTTTTTCACGTTTCTGCCAGCATGCATAGGCTGTATCACAGAGCAAGAGCTGAATAGTAGTACATCACAATAACATGTCTCTAGACTGAATGTTTGAAGTTGAGTGGCATTCAAATCTTAACTTATTTCTTTTCTACTCTCTACATTATAAGACATGTTTAATAATTATACATTGGGGAACAGTTCTTAGGTTCCTCAAAAATGTTGCATGATGACAGCGCAAACTGTTTCAGATGATACCTATACTGTTGACTTATTGGATTTGTTGTGACTGCTCTGTATCTATTTCCTCACCACATTGTTCCTTTAGCAGATGTGATAACAATGACTTCACTCTATGTGAGCTCATCTACTTGCTTCCAGCATTGAAAGCAGAGTGGATGCGGTGACATTTTTTCCTGACTACCTGAGAATACAATGCAACAGTTATTTTTAAAAAACTCAAGACTGGGAATGTTACAGATATGCACATATTGACTTATTCTCTTGTGATGTGCAGCAGTCTCCTCCAAGACAGAAACATTCAATCCTGAGAGGAAACGCCTAAAGTCAGGAGTCAAACTATTTGAAATAGCTTCAGGAAGTTCCTGAAACAGACCAGATTCATAAGGTCCCTTTCTTTTCAACAATATATAAACAGTAAAGTCTGCTGAGAGCTGCTCTTGCCCAAGCCTAGCAGTGTAGAAGAAGCAAAGACCAGCTGAACTGTCTGGAAGAGGCTCAGATCAATTCAGCCACACGGAAATGATGCTTTAACCTAGTGAGAGCCCTGCAGGCTATGCAGTTTGCTCCAGTTTTCCAGCTGTTGTGAGCTGTTACCCATGCTGGGCAGGCCTTAGTGGTGCAGCTGTCTTTGAGTCATGTCTGCCCTTGTAAGTAACTTCTCACCCATATTCCTGTAGGTAGCCTCAGTAAAATGCATTACATTACCAAGAGGAACTTGGGCATCATCTATACTTTGGTCTGCCATGGAGCTCTATTTGGGGTGAGTAGATGTTTGTTCACATCTTCCAAGGAACAGTATCACACGACATATTGCTTATGCCATATTTTGTACCAAGATTTTCTGCTTTTCATGGATTTCTGTCATCTCTCTTTCCTGGCAATATTTCTTGAGTCTGTTAAGCATAGCTTAATAAACAAGAAAGCATCTCTTTCCAGTCTCTCAGACCTTTCTTGATCTCATTAGATGAAATAATGTCCTGAAAAGTTGTTATGTTGGATTATTCTGAACCATACCAGAGTTACTTGGATTGTCTCCCTTTAGCCATGAATCTGGTTTCCTGGTGCCCAGGCCCTCTCCATCTGCGTCATCCCAGGGTTGATCTGCCTGACCTGTTGAGTAAGCCTTCCTGTGGCTGGGAGCCAGAAATCTGTAGATCCAATATGCTCCTCAGATTGTTCTCACAGCCTTCAAATTCTGGGAGCTTATACTCTGCTAAGAGTAATAACTCTCGTGGGTGGTACAGGGCAACACATCCTTGACGAATTCAAGAACAAATACATTCTGTAGATTTGGAATACTTAAAATATGAAGATGTAACCATAGATTTCAACATGGAATTCGAAACAAATGTATGAAAATCTTTATTAGCATGTGTCACTGTTAGATAAACTATTTTCTCTCCCCCAGTCTCTTTCCCTCCTCTTTTCAGTTCCTTATTTTTCCAAACCGTTTGTTGTTCTTTTCTTGGTATCCGATCTCACCTTTTATTTAACTGGAGCATTAAGCATTCCAAGAAGGGAGACTCAACTATTCCTTGCTCTTTAACCTGTTAGCAGGTTAGCCTCGTTCCTCTCCAGGTTCTCTTCAGATGGGATGCAAACTCTCCACTTGACCTAAACTTCACTCAGTGCTTCTCATCACTACATTGTTGAGAAAAAGCTCCATCACCCTTCCCTTCCCCTTTGGCTGTTTCCTGCCCACAGGAACTTCTTTGTGTCTTTCTTATTCTTCTCACTTGCAAAAATTGACCAAGCTCACTCAGTCAATTAACAGGTTCTCCAGCGCAGGAGTGAGAATTGAAAAGAAAGAGACAATTAGATAACGTTGAAGCATGCCCCCTGCCTTCTGAGACTGAAGGCAGGTTTAATAATTTTCAATCCATTTTTATACCAATTTAATTACATGCAGGAATTAAGATCAGTAGTAGCACAATGAGGGCTAGCAAGACAGTAAACACAAAATTGCCAAGGCAATAAGCAAAGTCCTGTGTCAGTTGTTTCCAGGGGCTTGTCAGAATGACCAAAATACCTGAGCCTACTTCCTTGTGCAAGCCTACTTCCCCAGAATCTTGCCTGAAGCTTGCTTCTCTCCACCCCAAGATAAAAATTCCTGCCATATTCTACTTCCCTATTATGCCCTAAAGTCAGATTCCTGCTTGAAGCCCTTGTCCTTGTCCAATGTCAGGTTCCTGCCAGGCACCACAGCACTGCAATAAGGCTCTCCACAAAAAAATGGAAACAAAACAAAACAAAAACCTGTCTGCTACTCTCATCGTGGTCTGTACATTTTTCTTTGTTGCCTACTATTTAAGAGAGGTTCTACAAGCTCTGAATGGCCACATACTCCCTCCTTTCCACTCACAGCCAAACTGAATCAGTCTTCTCTTTCCAACACACTTAAGATCTGACCTAACTCCTAACTCATCTTGCAATCCAGAAACTACCTTGTAGGCACAAGGTCAACTGGTTTCTTACAGCTGCTGTTTTATTTGTACATTCCTGGCACTGTTGAGTATCCCTTACCTTGAACATCTACCCCCTCCTTATTTTCCAGAATGTGCTCCCTAGTTTTGCTTTTCTGGCCCTTCTTTTGTGATGCCTATGCCATCTTCTCAATTTTCCCGTTCAAATACCAGTGCTCCCTAGACTTCGAACTTTCACTCCTTCCTGAATTCAGTACAATTTTTGAGTACTTACTGTGTGCCATTGTGAAGAATTTGGATTTAACTGTATATATTGGCACCTGTCTGTAGTCCTAGAACTTGAGAAGTTTTCAAATTTGAGTCAAGCCTGAGCTACCTACCACCACATTGAGATTTAATACTGAAGCAAAAGTTTGCATTTTTGCTCTGAGGGATATGAGAATCCACTAAGGACCATTAAAAGAGAGTAAAATGGTCAAAATTCATTTTTAAAGATTCATTCTTGGGTGTTGCATGGATGGCAAACTACAAGAGGTGGGCTGTGAAACAGATATTCACCTGCAGGCTTCTGAGAAGGTCTACATGGGAAAGGACAGATGTCTTGAAACCTGGTGCTGCTTGCAGTGAAGGTGGTGAGAAAATGTTACATTTCTGGATGTATCATACATGTCTATCTGCCCTACAGACCACAGACTCCCTAACCGTTGGATTCCACTTGATGGGAAATAGCTACAGAAGACTTTTGTAGACTGCTTTTTGTAGAGGTCCTAAGTTCAATTCCCAGCAACCATATAGTGGCTCACAACCATCTGTAAAGGAATCCAATGCCCTCTTCTGGTGTGTCTGAAGACATCAACAGTGTACTTACATAAAATAAATAAATAAACTTGTAGGATATAAAACCATGCCAGGAGGTTTGGTAAGGTAGAGCAAGTTGAGACCCAGAGACTCAGTGGGCTCACACCTGAGAATTAGGTGACTCCCAGCTCCCTGCCAGACTCCTGACTTGGAACATGTGCCATGATTCTCATATAAAAGAACCATGTCTTTTGGTCATGTAGGCCTAACACAGAGTTTTCCATGCTCATGAGGTACATAGAGGGTCTAAGAGCTTAGCCAATAGGCTTTCCTTCCCAGACAATGCTCTGTGCAAATGGATTTTTAATCCCAAACCTACCCTGAGAAATGGGTATGGTACATTATGTATCCATTTTCCATGAACAATCAACAAACTGTTTGGAACCATGAACTCTCTTTTTCATCAACATCCACTGTGGGGAGTCATGAAGAAGGCACTCACCTACAGAGCTGCAGCTTAGTTCTCCCATAGAAGTTGTCTCTGTGCTCACAATAACAAGCCTGCCTTTGCCTAGCTAAAAACAATCATTCCCAGCAGGACAATCCTGAGCTCTTCATCTACTCCCCTCCCCCACCAGGGGCTGGATGCTATTCCCAGGCCTCAGGGGCCTCCAACTCTGTTCTCAGCTCTTCTCTGACTCTTAACAGCACCTGGAAGACCAAGAGTCTGAGATCCAGCCTCATCACAGGCCCAGGGACCCCCGACCAGCTCCAGCTTTCTCACATATCAAACTACTCTTTCCCACCCCTGAGCGGTGTCTTGATGCTTCCCTACAGCCTGGCACCGCCCTTGAGGCAGTGTGGCATAGTGCAGTCAAACTCCCTGCATTCTACCTCCCTAAGAGGCAGCCCTAAGGCAAAGAGGACATGGACCGACCAAAATCTGTTTTTCAAAAATTCATGGAAATGGATTTAAGAGATAAAATTATTAAGTTGTCTTCATAAAATCAGAAATTAAAAATCCTTGAATCCTAGAGATCTGTTGAAATGACTCATGCTCAGGGTCACAGTGGTAAATTCAGAAGGAAAAACAGGAGCACAGAGTGTCTCGTATTCTGCCTTGTTTCCACAGGCACATGCACCAGATGTCCTAAGTCCCTAACAACCCCCACATTCTGCTTGGAAAGGGGAAGGGACAAAACAACACAATCCACAGGAAATTCCCCATGGCATTATAAAACAGCGTGAATGTAGCTAGACAGCTGGTGAGATGAATGGAAAATAAACTCAGTGATATAAATTGTCACTTGCATCGACAGAAGAAAAATACTGTACAGGTAGGTATTCACCAAAAATGGTGTGGCTTATTGGAATCTACATGAACTTCTAAAAGAAGAGTCTTTGCCAGGCTCATCTTGGCATTCAGACTGGCCTAATGACAGATGAGTGTCAAGTGGTTAAATGGCTGTGAAAAGAAATAATCTCAACAGCTTTCTTAGAGACAGGCCCAAGTAACCCCAGGAGTGCTGCATTTCCCTAACCTGTAGATTCTGGTACAGAGGTGATAAAAGTACTAGACATCCTTTTAGGACAAACCTATGAAGCCAGTGATAAAATGAAAAGATGGCAGTTGCAGCCAGCAGTAAGGAGAAAACGACTCTTGCTTCCTCTGTGGAAACTCAAGGGCTTCTCAGTGTGGCCAGAGGAGAGTGGTTCTGAATCTTGTGCCCAGGGCTTGGTTAAGTAATGTTAGCTGTGGCTCTGGAAAGAGGGTTGAAAACAACTGATGCTTTCATTTGCTTTCCAAGACCCTATCCATTCTCACGATTATGTTTCTTTCTCTCTTCTTTTTACCCCTCTTTCTCCCATTCAATTAACCCATTTCAATTCTTCTTTTAAAAATATTTTTAAGTCAATATACAAAATAATATGTTTCATTATGACAGTTTTGTATCTGAAAGCCACTGTACTTTCCTCATATCAACTCTCCATGCTCCCTTTTCTGGCCTCTGTCTCCCTTACACATACAGTTTTCATTCTCAAATAGCTCCCGTCTGTTGCCACATCACATATATGCTTACACGCTTACATTTATATTCTGCATATGACAGAAAACTTGTACTAGTTTATCATATTTCTACCCATTACCATCTTAGTTCTCCTTCCCTTCCCTTTAGATTCTTTTTTGCTTCAAATGGCACCCTTCCACTTTCATCCAATTGTTTGTGAATTTAACAAATATTTTTTAATATCTTCATGTCAGGTACTGCACTGGGAATACAGTGTGACCCTCTGCCACCTTGACTTCGACTGAACATGCATTGTATACCAACAAGGGCCACAAATTATAAGGGTCCGCATGTTTGGACTCCAGAGCTGCTATTATTGAGGCCCATTTCCATGGGATAGGCAGAAAAGACATCTCCAAAAAGGTGACATCTTTCATTTTATTCTACTTTCTACATTTATCCACAGGACTGCCACGTGGCTTAGACTCTCCAACTCCAGTGCTATGTGCTTTGTGTGAAAAGCAGTTCTCATCTCAAGCTTTCACTACTTTGTGAAGCTAGGAAGAAGAGCAAAGCCAAAGGTGTCAGAGCACACACACACACTGAGGGGAGGAGAAGGAAGAAAATTCCTACCAATATACTAAATGAGATGATATTTAAAACATAATTTTCATTTCCCAAGATGCGGTAAATACTGAATAAATTGTAGCTAGTGTTATGACTAAGGGTGCTGTCACTACTTTATAACATTTGCACAATACTGAGGAATTTTATATTCTTTAAATGTTACCATGTAGACATTTGGAGTCCTGGAGTCAGAGCTGCTGCAAATGCTGTGGCAATGAGACAGGCACTGAGGAAAGATACAGCTCATTCTGCTTCTGTGCTTACAGGGAACACAAATATCACCTGTATAAGGCAGCTTTGGAAGACAGCGTATTTACAAAGAAGCTAAAGAGAAGACAAGCTAATGCAAAACTGCTTGTAGGAAAGGACAATTGAAGCCTCATATCCTAGACTAATCATCTTTTAAACACAGCTCTTCCACCTAGGAAGGGTCATAATACTAAGGGGATCCATAGCAGGACATTCTGTTTTATACTTCTCTGTAGTATAAAACAGGGATCTACTTGCCAAGAGACTGAAAGTAAATTATGGTTGATTAGAATTGATTTGAATCTATTGGTTGCATCGTCCTACTAACTTTTGCTACACAAATTAAAAAAAATTAGGTAAAGTTTCAGAAATCACCCACAATCTCATATGTGAATTATTGGCTGCAACTTACATGTTGAGTGATACATGCCCAGCTTGCTAAACAGAGTGATTCTATTCAAATAGACTTACTCTAGAATTTCTTCTGCCAATTAATTTCTGAACCTAGTAACATGGAACTAACTTACAATTGAGTTTATTCCCAGTAATTGTGTTCTGCAACATTCAAACTCAATGTCTTAAAAATGCACAATTTGATTGTGTTTTGGTTTCTGTGACCCAACAACTATTAGGGGAAAAGCCTCATTGGGGTGTTTTGGGGTGCTATGATTTTGATATTTTCAGCAGGGAATGGCCTGGAAATACAGATGGATGCTAGGGTTCTGCATAGTCTTGGGACTCGCTGCTGCTATTATATCTACAGCATGGCCAGCCTTGGGGATCTGATATACACTGTGTTCAGGGCTCCTGAGTGAGTGTCCAGCGATGAGGAAAGAAATTGTTCAGCATCACCTCTGCTTCTGTTTCTGCTTCCTCCCTGTTAAGAAGCTTAAAGTCCATCACATCCAGTATCAAATAGATCAGGAGGCCTTACTGCCTACCAGGTTAAATGCAGGTCTACTCTACTCCCTCTTAATAGGACATTGGGGCTTCCAGAATTACAAGAGGCAATAAGAAGGAAAGAGGATACAGATAGATAATCAACCAAATACATAAGGGCAAATCAGCCTTTCTGCTGTCCTCTCATACTAGGACAGATACAATAGAGTCTGTTTTTTTCCTTTCAAACAAAATGAGAAAATGAAATTTTCAACTAACTGTAAGATAATCTCTGTGATGACAGAATAATCAACGTGGATCTTTCTAGTGACTTCATCATTTCAAATCCTGACAAAAACAAAGATGGTCTTGATATTTTTTTTTTTTTTACCAACTGCCAGAAAGAATAAGTGAAAATCCTTGACATGTTATCTCATGGTCACAGAAGAAGTGTGATTAAAAACTGCTATGCACATGGAAGTACCACTAAGAGCTGGAAATCCAGGCAGCCTGGCTCATACTTCTCTGCTTGCAGTTTTAAAAATATGCCTGTTTTTGGTTGACCTAATATGGAATGTAATAAAAACTCATTTCTCTGAATTATTACTTAATATTAGTAGAATTTTAGGCATAGGATTCTGTTAACAGACAGGAATTATGATTCAGCTATTTATTTATTTTCATTATGTATAAATAAATCTGGTAGCTTCCCCAGTAATAATATTCAAGATGACTGAGAAAACGTGACTGTCTGCAATTCAGCTATAATACTATATTCTTGGCCCTGACTTATGAAGAATTAGTACTTGTAATTTACCCCATTATGCTTGTAAATGGATTTTCTTTTCTTTTTTTTTCTTTTTTTTATTCGATATAATTTATTTACATTTCAAATGATTTCCCCTTTTCTAGCCCCCCCACTCCCCGAAAGTCCCGTAAGCCCCCTTCTCTTCCCCTGTCCTCCCTCCCACCCCTTCCCACTTCCCCGTTCTGGTTTTGCCGAATACTGCTTCACTGAGTCTTTCCAGAACCAGGGGCCACTCCTCCTTTCTTCTTGTATCTCATTTGATGTGTGGATTATGTTTTGGGTATTCCAGTTTTCTAGGTTAATAACCACTTATTAGTGAGTGCATACCATGATTCACCTTTTGAGTCTGGGTTACCTCACTTAGTATGATGTTCTCTAGCTCCATCCATTTGCCTAAGAATTTCATGAATTCATTGTTTCTAATGGCTGAATAGTACTCCATTGTGTAGATATACCACATTTTTTGCATCCACTCTTCTGTTGAGGGATACCTGGGTTCTTTCCAGCATCTGGCAATTATAAATAGGGCTGCTATGAACATAGTAGAGCATGTATGTTCATGGATTTTCTTTTCTTAGCATATAGTAGAGAGAAGGAAAATGTTTATTTAACAAATGCTTCCAATTGAATCCATACCAGTCTTCAATTTGTATCCTATTGCTAGTTTTTAGTGTCCTATCTATTCCTATTTTTAAAAATACATTTCCTATGTGATTCAAATACCTGTGTATTCATGCAGGTTTTCCTAGTTTTAAAAAATGTGTTTGCAGTTTGACCCAAATGCCCCAAATGTATACATGTGTGCATGCATGTGTACTGAGTGAAGGTAATTGTGCCAGATATATCAAGTGTGTACAAAAACAGGTAGAACATATCATCTTTTTCTTCTTCCATTCTGGCTTTGGAGAAATTAGCATTTTCATTTTGCATTTGTTAAGAACATTTTGGTTAGGATCAGAAAATGAATGTGTTGCAGATGAATGGGGTAAGTTGGTCATCACTGTGGGATCAGCATCCTGGACTGTGTGCCTCTCTTCAGTGCTGGTGACCCCTGTATTCCACAGCACCGGTAAGAAGACATGCATTAAGCTCCTTAAAGTAAGTACACATGTTTAATTGTCAAAGATCATTAATTAATATTTGATTAATTGCTTTAATATTCTTGTTTGCACGGACAACGCCTAGGAGTTTCTTCCCTAAGCCCTCACACTTGAAAAATTTAGCATTGATGTTCTATGGGATCTTTATTCCTGAAGCCGGTGCTGTCAGACATTTTCTCAAAATAAAAATGGGAATATCAACAGAAGTAATTTCTTTATTTTAAATTACTTCAATTCAATTGCATGTCACTCTAGATAATTTCAGTTTCAGTTCTAGTTGAGAACGTCAGGCAGATTGAGAATCAATTTGTTTCTTTTGCCACAAGACAGTTGTGTATGTGGCTTAGCCTTTGTGATTGCTCTTCTGTTCCTACTGAGAGAGTTACGCATCATTCCAGGCTAAGCTGGACTGACATGTGGCAACTTCCTTCAAGTTGATCTTCAAGATAAATCGTCATCCAGTAACACTCATTATTCAAAACCAGGGATCACTTGCAGGACTTTGCCTTTCCCAAACACCTCTCCTGGCCTCCTGGCCTCCTGCCCTCCTGCCAGAAGAGAATCTACTCTTTAGAATTAACAGCTATTAAAAACTGCTATGCACAAAACACATGGCAAGGTGACAACAGCATAGACACTAAATGCTATCTCCGGGGACCAGATGCTGGATACATGCTGAGCAGTGTTGAGTAGAGCGTAGAGAGGGGCCCAGTAGGGAGGAATGGGCACTGACAATGACATAAGGAATGTCTCTAACTTCAGAAGCTTCGGGCAGGGCCCAGACGTTCAGGGTGTCTGCAGATTTCCAGGCAAATTAACAAAATCAGCACACCCAGGTCAAAGAAGAATCTAAAAATCTGATCCATATTCTGTTTAACCCTGTACGCTAGAGTGTGGCTTCTATAGAGCTAAATATGGAAATAGAGAACAGAAAATGAGTTCTCAAAGTTAAAACAGCAGAGTGAGAGTTATCTAGACCACTCTTGATTGATTGATTGATTGATTGATTGATTGATTAGAAAAATGCTGTTGACTAAGCCATTTGCAAAGGTTATAAAGATTGGCACCTAGAGAAGGTGCTGCGTTCGATCCGGAGGCCACGTGGTCAGCAGAGTGTCTTACTCCATGAGGTCAGCAGTGTCTTACTCCACGTGGTCAGCAGTGTCTTACTCCACGTGGTCAGCAGTGTCTTACTCCATGTGGTCAGCAGAGTGTCTTACTCCACGTGGTCAGCAGTGTCTTACTCCACGTGGTCAGCAGTGTCTTACTCCACGAGGTCAGCAGAGTGCCTTACTCCACGTGGTCAGCAGAGTGTCTTACTCCACGTGGTCAGCAGTGTCTTACTCCACGTGGTCAGCAGTGTCTTACTCCACGATGTCAGCAGAGTGTCTTACTCCACGTGGTCAGCAGAGTGTCTTACTCCACGTGGTCAGCAGAGTGTCTTACTCCACGAGGTCAGCAGAGTGTTTTACTCCACGAGGTCAGCAGAGTGTCTTACTCCACGAGGTCAGCAGTGTCTTACTCCACGTGGTCAGCAGAGTGTCTTACTCCACGAGGTCAGCAGTGTCTTACTCCACGTGGTCAGCAGAGTGTCTTACTCCACGTGCTTAGCAGAGTGTCTTACTCCACGAGGTCAGCAGTGTCTTACTCCACGAGGTCAGCAGAGTGTCTTACTCCCACCCCTTTCTCACTGCTCACTGGTATTCATTCATCTGTAAAATAAAACCATGAATCTGAATGTCTACTCTTCTGTGGCACTTTTGGTGAAGAAGGCTGAGGATGATAGCTGGGCGGTGGTGGCGCACGCCTGTAATCTCAGCACTTGGGAGGCAGAGGCAGACAGATTTCTGAGTTCAAGGCCAGCCTGGTCTCCAGAGTGAGTTCCAGGACATCCAGGGCTACACAGAAAAACCCTGTCTCGAAAAAAAAAAAAAAAAAAACAAATCCAAAAAAAAAAAATAAAAAAATAAAAAATAATAAAATAAATTTTAAAAAACCCTTTAAAAAGCCTGTGGATGATAGAAATAAGGATGGTTAAATGTTTAGAATATATAGAAAAGTCTGACAAAGAGTAATAGAAAAACTTGAGACAGTAAAACAGGCACAGCAAGCAGTATAGAAAATTGGCAAGAGTCTATCTGTATCAACAACAGGCAAATACATATTAAAATAAGCATGAGATATGCTTTTCCTTTTAAATCTCTCACTAGGAAGGCAAAATGAATACAAATGGATACCAAGTGCTACATTGTAGACCTGAAAGAAAGAACAAAGAATATGCAAACTGGTTAAGAATATTTCTGGGGAGACAACAATGTTTATTAAAATAATTGTATGAACTAGGAAAATACTCCCAAAGATACTCAATGCAGCATTTATTTTGCCATTACTGGAGAAATGAAAATAGCTAGGCAAACACCTGATAAATATACATTGGAACAATAAAGGCTGTACTAGTTAAAAGAATGAAGAAGTAGCAAACTGCACCAGCTAAAAGAAATAGCAATCCATATTTGGAAATTGGAACACATTTTTAGGAAATATTAGCTTAAATAAAAAGATTTTCCGATACAATGTGGATATATTTAAGTATATATATAAAACAAAAACGAACTCAGTGGGCTATAGTAATATATTATGTGCATGTTCACATATGTATGTAATGATAATAAAGAAGGCTATTGATTTGAAAGTGGAGGGCATGGGAGAGATTGGAGAGAAAAAAAAGGAAGATGAATCTGATAGAATTTTATTTTAATTAAAAATAATTGTTTAAGATGACAAAAATGCCACTGACTAAATTTTTCATTTAGGTTTTCTTAAATATATAAACCTATATTTTAAAGTATGTACCCGTACATCTCTAACGCACAGAAACTGGCCTACAAAGACAGAACGGTGCCGAGAGCGCCACGGCACAAAGTGAGACTCATGAACGTGCAGGGGTAAGTGAGCCCTGTCTGTACTACTCAGTATTTTCAGTTGGTGGAGTAAACAAATACCTTTCTAAACCATGAGATCAGATGAGGTAGGTCATTTCACTCTGTCCTGTGAACTCTGAACCTGGAGCAAACGTAGGGGCCCAAGACAGAGGTGCACAGAAAGGTGGCCTTCGTCTTTCCAGGCTATTCCAATGGCAAGCCGCAGAACTAATCAGCTATAACCAGTCTCACACAAAGCCACTTAAGCGGCTTGATAAGGTATTTGGCCTATACAATCTATTAAGTAATTTCTTAGAGAGGGACTGCAGTGTAGTAATGATTCACCTAGAATATTTAAACTAATAGAAGCAGGCTGGAGAGATGGCTCAGCAGTTAACAGCACCCACTACTTTCCAGAGGTCCTGAGTTCAAATCCCAGTAACCACATGGTGGCTCACAGCCATCTGTAATGGGATCTGATGCCCTCCTCTGGTGTGTCTGAAGACAGCTACAGTGTACTCATCCACATAAAATAAATGAAAGCTTTAAAATATATATCTTTAATAGAAGCAAAAGGATGGGAGACAGCGAGTGGAGGAGAATCAAATGTGTTGAAAACATAAGAATCAGGCAAGAAGGGTGGGTAGGATGGCAGCTTTCTAAGTGGCAGTTTAGTTGTGACCCTCCCTGTCCCTGGAGATGTCAGCTCATGAAGGCCAAGGGAGCAGAGACAACAGACTGGGGTTCAGAAGCCCTGTGGGTGCATACTGTAAATGATGACACCAGGACCAACTGCTAGGAGGCAGATCAACTTTACTTGGGGTGATTCAAGCCTTACATAGCTTTGAGGAGTAGAGGTAGGAGAGTCCACAATGGGCAGAGGTCACTGGCTGAAGGTAAAAGGTACTGAAACAGCCTCTTTAGCATAAAAAGGCATTCCAGGAATCTCAGGTGCTAGCTGAACGGCTTTTATTGGGAGAAAGGAAGTTGAGCCTGTAACCTAACTAAGGCTACATAACATTCTGCAGGTAGAGATGTGAGTGTCTGTGTGTGTGTGTGTGTGTGTGTGTGTGTTTGTGTGTGTGTGTGTGTTTGTGTGTGTGTAGTGGGTGGGTGGACTCACAAGACAAGGTCAGAGAAAGCAAAGTGTGGGGCAGTGGATCATGACAGGTAGCTTGGTCCTCAGTTGAGCTAAAGGCTTTGAAGCCTTGGAGACCCTGAAGGGACGGTAGGAGCTTTGCCTGCCCCTGGGCACCAGGTCCCTGTCACTAGCTGCAGACCCCCATAGATTTGTATCCATCAGTCATGTAAGATGAGGCAACTGTAACATCCCAGAACAAGACAATGGAACATCCCAGAACAAGACAATGGGAAAGGAGATGTGACCTGTGGTCACATGGGCTCAAGACAGTGATCTCAAGGCTAATGAGGTCCCTAGAGGCCTGGAATGCAGAGCCAATAAGCTTTCCTTCCCAGACATTCCTTCCTGCAAAAGATATTTAATATCAGACCTATTCTGAAAAGGGGGTCATGGTTTTATGATTCCTTTCCACCATCTCAGTAAATGATTCAGAACCCATGACTGTCTCTTTTCTTCAGGATCCTCCATGAGAAGCCACGGGGGCTTTCGCCTACAGAGCCATTGTCTAATCTCCCACAGAAGGCGTCTCTGCACTCCCAGCCCCAACCACCAGCCTGCTGCTGCCTTTCAAGCCAAGAACTATCGCAGTGGGACTAGGTGAAGCTTCCCCAACTCCAGGCCTAGCCTGCAGCCCCAGATTCTGTTCTCTGCTCTTCTGTGACTGATATATTAGGCCTGATTGGTTTTGAGGGCCTGACACTTCCTTGCAGTGTTAAATGTTTGGCCTGTTTTTATAGCTGCTGATGCTGATGCATAGTTGCTTCACTTCAGAAGGGACTCGTGTGTTCCAGGAAATGTGAGTGACTTTGTATCACAAATTTCATAGTCACCTAGATCCATTTCTTTCTCTGTTTGAAAGGAGAGTCTCAGACTGGGTACCATTTAGCCTTGAACTCTAGGTCTGAAACATAGAAAGGAAAATTGCCCTGGAGCAGATTGGGCTAGGCATCTCAATATGTCCCAACTCCATATTTATGAGAATAAAGGTTGACCATATGGTTTAAAACCTCTAGGTCTCTCTCCTTCTCGTGCAAGATCAAAGCCACATGCCTAAGACTTTCTTCGACCTTTATCTATTCATGATCCATATAGATTAAGTATTCTTGAACGAATGTGATTACAATATGTGACTGGGAATGGGGAGCAAAAAGAATTCTACAGTGGCAGAGAGGTTTAAGAAGCAACCCCACCATCACCACTAATAAATAAATAAAGAAAGAAATAAATAAATAAATAAATAAATAAATAAATAAATAAATAAATAAATAAATAAATGTAATAAGCGACCTGCCAGCAGGGATTGGCATGGCTTTTGCTTCATAGAACAGGCATGAGTGAATGAGTGATTAAGTAATCAGATTTAAAATACAGTTTTGGAGATCTCTGAAATATTTTAGAATAGAACATAGTACTGCTTTCTAGAGATTTGGGAAATAAGAGGTAATGATGTTTCAGAAGTTTTGACTGGCCCTTCTTAAGAAACTACTTCTCACTGTGTTTCTACTGTAGTAGGACCAGAGAGAAGCATTTCAGGTTTTGGCTTTGTATATGCTTGACCCGGGATGACACTATTAGAGGGTCTGGCCCTGTTGGAGTAGATGTGGCCTTGTTGGAGTGGATGTGTCACTGTGGGTGTGGGCTTTAAGACCCTCATCTTAGTTGCTTGGAAGTCAGTATTCTCCTAGCAACTCTCCGATGAAGATGTAGAACTCTCAGCTCTGCTGTTCCATGCCTGCCTGGACTCTGACATGCTCTGGCCTTGATAATAATGGACTGAACCTATGACCTGTAAGCCAGCCCCAATTAAATGTCATCTGTTATAAGACTTGCCTTGGTCATGGTGTCTGTTCACAGCAGTCAAACCCTAAGACTGCTTGTCTTTCAGTGAGGCATGTACATTGCAAGAGCTCATTGCTGTGGTGCTTGCTCTCCTGCAACCTAAGAAAAATGGTTTGGCCTAAAGAAGACATGTTTAGACATTTTAACATCTTAGAAAAAAATTGAAGAACCTATTTCTGTTTGACATCTTTCAAATATTGCTAATTGTATCAAACTTGTCTTTGATATTAATTTGCAATATTCTTGACTTGTGTAAGATGAAACAGTGAACACTGGACCATGGACAGAAGAAGATCTAGAAAGATGAAGGAGTCATCTCCCAGAGTATCACTTAAGAGAATGCAATTAAAATGGAAAAGGGTTTCAGCAAACTGTGCTACAGAGACAAAGAAATGGATATCAGACTCAGCCATACATATGTATAGATATATAGTTATATATGTGTGTATGTGTATATATGTGTATATGTATATGTATATGTGTATATATATATATGTGTGTGTGTGTGTGTGTGTGTGTTTCATATATGTACCAGAAAGAAAGCACAAAGGCAAGCAGAAAGAAAATGGGAAGAAATATCTAGTTCGTGAAGGAAATAAGACTCAGATGAAATTTAGAAAGAGAGAACATTGATAGAGTTGTAATAAAGTCCTGCACAAATACTAGCTAGGTCATCGTTACTTGTATCTCTGGGCCAGTGGTGAATTTCTTATCTCTCCACCATGTCTGATCTTATCTGCCTATGAGTTAAGTATGGCATAAAATGCACAGTACACATGGCTGACCATGTGTACTTTCTTTACACACATTCAAAATAACAGATTTCATAAACTGAATGCTTAATGGGGACATGTAGTTCCCACATAATACAAATAAATATAGGTTTTCTCTTGTGTTAAATTTCCAAGGTACTTACAATGAAGCTCAGGATGATACAGTTAATTTTTTGAAAACTCTCTGGTGATTTAAATAACCTTCTTAAAAATTGTATTGCCTTTTGCTTCCCTTAAAAGTTATAAGATAAATTCTTCAAAAACCCAAGCATAACTATTTTTAAATGAAATAAATTTAAATGCCTTTTTCTTGCTTCCTCGAATTTGAAATTCACAGTTTATGCCAAAGCGGTTTTCACTTGGCTGTTGACTTGGTAAATATTTCAAGCATAAATGAAAATTATGGGCACAGAGACTTCTTACCATTCCCTGCTCACTGCCACCCTTACGTTCCCTACACCCTGTGACATCTACAACTTAGCACATTGACAGGTGCATTTATGTAGGTGACTACCTAATATGCTTTGTCAAATAAAATCTCACAGACTCTTCCTGAATTCACTGCAATCAAACCTAAAATGGGTGTCATGTAACAACGAGTAAAGTGTGAAAGGGAAGTGACCCTTAGAGTCACGTACTATCGCTTCTCGGCCTTTTGGCTAAGATCAAGTGTAGAGTCACGTACTATGCAAAATGAGTATTTAGAACACCAGGTTTATTCATAAATTTATTTTAGAAGAAAACATTAATCTTTTATGCATCTAGCCATGTTCGCATGGGGCAATAGGATAAAATAGAAACAAAAATTTATCTTGCACCCTCTAGCATGAGATTGCTCACTTAGAGACTACAACTATCAGTGCTTACAAACAGCAACTCATAGAACTGTGTGTGTCTGTGTGCATGTGTTAATTGCTTCAAATTGCACAGTTACTCCTAATGGAGAGCACCATTCTGCAACCTTCTGGTCCTCTGGGATGCAAAGCAGATATGCCAAGACACATAGAAGTGTAAGAGATTATTTGCAAGGATGTTTCCCTACAAGAGGCAGAAAAGTAGTGAGGCAGAGCCAAGTATGGCTGACATGGGCAAAGAGAAGATAATGAAGGAGGCCTAGGGAAAATCAATATAGTTCTAAAAGGTCTCATTCCGGCCCTAGGTGAGCCTAGAATAATGATTACTCAGATCTCCTACCATGCCTGGTCACTGCAGCAGATCCTGTGACGTGAACCCTGAAACTGGAGGCCAGCGCCATTTTGTAGCACAGTAGGGTACCTGAATATCCAGCTTTTAGCTGCTCATTCAGAAAGGCTTCTTGTCTTGTAATAGGCATCATAGTTTCTCCTGTGGCAACAGTATGATACAACTTTTAAAGTACCATACTGTTGGATTCCATAGCTGCCTGCAGCTATTATGAAGTGGGTTGCTGGAACAGAAGCTGAGGGATGAATAGGGAAGAGGCGGAAAAAAAAGGGCCAAGACAATATTCACTGATCAAAGCCGGAAACTTTAATGGCACCAGACCTTTTAACAGTTTGGGCAAACCCTTCCCCCCAGACTTCGGGCTGAGTTCTGGTGGAAGTTGTCTAGCTTCTCTTGGAGGTCCTCGTCTTGACTGCTCCGGCAGCTGGGTGGGTCACCTGCTTAATTCAGGAATTCCTAGGCCTGGAGGAACAATGAACTTAACCTTTACTTCGAGCACTCCACCCTAGGTGGAGCAGGATCCTGGCTATCTCAAGGAGAAGTTAACCTTGACCATAGTCAAGTACACTCTTAGCACTGCACCCAGGGATAAAAATTCCTGCTTTAACCTACCTCCCTATTATGTCCTAATAGGCAGATTCCTGCCCGAAGCCAGGGATTGTCCTTGACCAAAGTCAAACTCCAACCAAGTGCATGACTGCCCCAATATGGCTCTGTACACCATACCATACTTTGTTATTATCATGAATAGACTCAGAGAAGTTAAAACATGTTAATGTTTCTCAAATCCAAGACTCTCCCCTTGTACTATAGCTGTTTCATGATAATACACATGTATATACTTTCACATACTTTATCCTGGTTTTTCCATTCTTTCTTGGTGAAATATAACATGCCAACATGAAAATAACTTCATGCTACAGTAAGTAGTGATGAAGTACACAGTCTTGTTCACATGCCAGAAGTTTGCAGGGCCTTTTCCTTAGTCTCCCCCCTTCCTCACTCAGAAGGAAATCGCTTGCTAACATTTCTTTTAAATTATTTTATGGATCTTTATATCTGAGTCACTTACACATGCAACTCTAAGCAACTGATTTTGCTTACTTGAAAAGCATAAATTACAAGATTCCAGTTTATACATATTTGTATTGTGTTTCCTTTCCTTATCAAGATATTTGTGAAGTTGGTTCATATGGGTACATGGGACACGTTAGCCTACTCAATGGATGAACAATGACTTCTTTTCATCTTCCACTCTTATAAAAATATTTTTAAGAATTCTTTTAAATTCTTTTGCACTGTACCTTGATTATACTCACTCCTTTGCTTCAACCCTTCTTAGATCCAGTGTCATCTCCCTACGCACCTTTTTTACCTTCATGTTCTATGTGTGTGTGTGTGTGTGTGTGCCTCTGTCTCTGTTACTGCCTCTCTGTCACTCTCTGTCTCTCTGTGCCACTGTCTCTCTGTCTCTCTTCCTTTGTCTTGTCTCTCTATCTCTGTCACTGTCTCTCTGTCAATCTCTCTGTCTCTCTCCCTCTCTCTTCCTCCCTCTCTTCATTTCTCTTTTTAAGCCAACTGAGACCAATCTGTGTTGCCCAAACACTCTTTTGTGTAGAGCCTGCACTAGAATGTGATCAAGATACCCTTAAAGAAAATATTCTTATTTTCCCATGAACTATAAAATATCATCAGTGAGGAGTGGGATTTTAATCCTATTTTTACACTTAGTGCTGACATTTTCATCTTCCTTAAGATGATTCAGGTCTTGAATGGCTATTAGAATAACTGCACACTCATATGTACAACTGCCCTATTATGTCCAGAAAATACTGTTTTCTTCTTGTCACCTACCATCTCTGGCATACTATTTAAAAAAAAAAAAAAACCTATCAATCTCCATCTTCTAATTGAAACACTCCACTCTTCTTCTAAAAAAAAATTGTATGGTATGTGATTCTTAGTTGAAAATTAATATGCTTATGCATGTGGAAATAATTATGCTGCTTCTTTGTTTCTCTGAACAAAATTCTACTTGTTATATTTAAACCTCAACTTCTGTTTCCTTTGTCAATCTTTTTACCATCAGCCTTCCTTTGTTTTGTGGCTGCTTTGAGAAAACTGAATTTTTTTTTCCAGTTCCCATCTAGCACCACCTATGTATCATTTCATTTCAAGAACTAATTTTCTCTAGAAATTAGCAGCTATGATCTCTCAATTTTGTCTATTTCTTCTTTATTATTTCTTCACCTTTTTTCTGTGAAGGCACTCTGGATAATTGTATGTCCTAACTTTACAAAATGGTCTCTAAGTGTCACTAACTTCTTAATGCTAATGATATTTAACAGTTGTCTCTGTTTTCTGTTTGTTTGCTTTATACTTCTTTTTAAATTTCTTAAGTATGGTTTCAAGGCTTTCTGTTGTCACAATTTGATTATGTTTCTAATATACTTAAGGAAAGTAAACTGTTTCATTAAAGAGAAAACAAGTGTTTTTCTAGTTCAAATATTTTCAATATTCAAATTTTTTATTTCTTTTTATAATTTTAGTTCTCAGTTGGCCATTTTTCATGGTGCCTTGCTTTTGTATTTCCATTTAAAAAAAACATTTTCTAGGTTTGTATAGATTACAATTTATTGAGTGTATGCCTAGGAGGTAACTGGTTGCCCACAATTTGGGTTAGAAAGACATATATAGATTAAGACAAAAGAGAATTTATCCCACTGAGATGGATAATTTCAATTAATATCAAAGGAAAGTACATATTTGAACCAAGAGTGTCATTATAAAACTCCATGTACCTCTAATGAATTTATCTCTCTGTAATATTTAGGAGATAATTAGTATTACTCTGTGATACTCAATGACAATTTGAATCATGATGACTGAGGTCAAGTTGACCTGAATCTGCACATTCCTCCCCTCACAACTGGCTTTTAAAATCTCACATGCATTCTCTTCTGAAAGGTTCCCTTAACCTGAGAGTGGTTATAGAGAGCAATCAGGATGCTATTGTCCAGTTGTGCAAACAGAATTAACAGCAGCAATGAGGCAAGTATGTTAAAGCAAACAGAACACACGTGATGGCACAGTAACAACCAGATTCTTAAAATAGTTTTTGAGATTATAACATAATTTTATCATTTATTCCTCTAGTTTCTTTCCTCTAAATTCTCCCAAGTACCCCTCCTTCTCCCACTCTCTTTTAACTTTATGGCCTATATTTTAGGGCTGGCCATTTGCCATTTGATAATTAATTGATGTGACTGGGGAAGACTATTTCTCCTGTTCTCCTGTTCTCAGTATTTCTTAGTTGCCTGTAGTTCTTCGTCTAAGGTTAAGGCCTCATGAGCTTCCTCTCTTCCTCATGAGGATGTCCTTAGTGTTGTCCTTCTTCAGACAGTCATAGTGAAACCTTATGGGTACAGCCTCTCTAACATTTGAGGGCTATGCTTATCTGTGAGCAGAAGAACAAATATTTAGAAGGTAGTTAAAATTGTGCTGGTTTAGTAAAGTAGTGACATTTAGCTTTTTTTTTTGTTGTGTATTACTCTCTGCTCTTGCTAATGACTGTTATGATTGTTTGAGTCTATAGAATAAGATTCTCTATACCAGGATTAAGAAGTGGTGACCACAGCTTCTTAAGACTGTTTTTCTGCCTTATTCTCTTCACTTACTCAGTGACAAAATATTCTCTCCTACAATTCTATGAAGAGAGAGAGAGAGAGAGAGAGAGAGAATGAATCTGTGTGTGTCTGCTTATCTGTGTGTGTCTGTTTGTGTGTCATTGTCTCTGTGAATTTAACTGTGTTTGTATGTGTTTTTATGTGTGTTTCTGTGTGTGTATGTTTGTGTTTGTGTCTGTGCCTGTCTGTCTTTCTATGTCTGTGTATATGTATATCTGACTCTATATTTGTCTGTGTCTATATGTCTTTGTGTGTGTGTCTACATTTGCATGTGTGTCTGTACTTGTGTATGTGTGTGTTTGCGTGTCCTTGTCTGTGTGTCTGAGTCTCTCTGTGTGTGTTTCTGTGCGTGCATGTTTGTGTCTGTGTCTGTGTGTGCGCCTGTCTGTGTCTATGTATATGTATATCTGGGCCTGTATCTGTCAGTGTCTATGTGTCTTTGTATGTGTGTCTACATTTGCTTGTGTGTCTGTGCTTGTGTGTGTTTGTGTGTCTGTATGTCTGTGTGTCTGTGTGTTTATGTTTCTGTATGTCTTTCTGTGTCTGTGAGTATGTGTATGTCTGTATTTGTGTGTGCATGCATGTGTGTGTGTGTGTTTATGTCTTTCCATGTCTGCTTCTATGTCTGTCTGTCTGTGTGCCCGTGTGTCTGGGTCTGTCTGTGTTTCTGTCTGTCTATTTGTCTGTATATGCAGCTGACATCCCAAGGGAGCTAGTAAGGGAATAATGCTGGTATATTTTTAGCATAAAATGTAGTTTTCTCCTAATCCTGTAAATCCATGCTTGCTGTGCTTAGCAAGAGTCCTCAAAGCTGTTCTACTTGCTTCTCTATTTCCATTATCTTTTAGGTTATGATTTGTTGATCTCTGTTTGATCAAATAATGTACTCCTCAAAAATATTTTTTAATTTTATGCATTATTTTGTTTCAACTGGAAATTTGTCCCTAATCTAGCTTGCTGCCTACTTGAAACAGAAATCTTTAGGCCTCTATTCATTCTTTTGATAAGATTCATAATCTAAAGTTTGAAAAGAAGAAATATTTAGAACATGTCTATGAATATGGAGAACAGTCCTATGCCAAAAAATAAAAAAATCAGACCCATGCTGATTGTAAAGTATTTGACCTATTTCCCTAAGATACATCTCTGCAGAACTACATCCTTAGTCACACAGTGCAACTGTCTAACTCTTTAATATCCTTCTTAGTCAATTCTCATGAGTCTCCAAACACAGGGAATATGGATATCTACAGTAAAGTACATGGTAGTGAGCCATGCATCAAATGGGGAGTCAGGAACTGGTGAATTGACTCTCACTGAAAGAATAAACAGAATTTGGATTGATCGCTGTACAGAGGTTTGCTGTATGGCCACACTGCAATGCTTCATGTCCGTCAGCCCCTTAGAGTCCAGTCTTACTTGATCTCCACTCTGAAATACCTAGCATCTGCCTGTTGATTTTAATTTTGTGGTGTTTTCATGCTTTAAAGAGAGAGCCATGACATATAAAAGGGATTTTCATGTTATCTCCCAGAGACAAATTTGATAAATACTAAAATGATACACAATATTATCTCATCTAGTTATGTCTACAATATCCTGCTTGTAACTGTTGAAAAGATGGGAGATTTTATTTTGAATATTTGCTTTTGCTTTTATGTGTTTCATTGTTTTGCTGGTATATGTACGCTTGTACACTGTGTGTGTGACTGGAGCCAACAGAGGCCAGAGAGGGAGCTAGATTTTTTTGAAAGGGGAGTTAACCAATGGTTGGAAGCTGGCACGTGGGTTCTGAGAACTGAACCCAAGTCCTGTGCAAGAGCAGCAAGTACTCTTAACTGCAAAGCCTATCTCTGCATCCCCAAGACATGGACATTATGATAAATTTGAGATTATTTTTTAATCTTTTTTTCTTTTTTTAAATTGGATATATTCTTTATTTACATTTCAAGATTTTTATCTCTTGTTTAATTTTGAGACTTGGTATTACTTAAATTATCACTGAGTCTTGGAGAGTTTAGAGTATATCGTGAAATAATTTGCTCATCACTAGACTATTGGACAGAATACAGAGACAGTAAAATCACTCTTGCATTTTCATTAAGCCCTTGATAGCAAAGTCTTTACTGGGGCTTATCAACCAGTGATTCTCCAGGCTTATTTGTATTTCAAATAAGAAATAAACTTTAGGAGAAATACAGCGTTCGCTTTTTTTATTATGAAAAATACACTGATGTTTATAAAATCCCTGATGGGAAACTCATGGGAAGAAATATATAGGTCACTATTTTCTTAATAAGAAGTAGTAAGTAATGATGCCAGCTGTTCCAGATGCTCTGCTTCTTAAGGTCTTCCCGGGGCTTCTCACCGCATGTTTGCTTTAATTCCCTATGAGGAAGTCAATGGATTCTTTCCAATATTTCATATTGGAGAATGCTGTCATTGTGAGATCTCTCAAAACAACGGTGAATTTTTGAACCACAGAACCTGAGACTGGCTGGTAGATGAGAAACTAGGTTATTTCCCAATACCAGCCTCTGTTGAGATTAACAAAATTGGTTTGGGGAGGTAATTCTGAATAGTCTCCTTTGTGAGAGAGCCTTAAAGCATGGACACATTAAAGATTAAAATAATTTGGTAATTGCTAAGTGATTTAACAAATACAGCTAAATTAGACTCTCACAGGACAGGTCAGGCCTGAAAGACTGACTAGCTTGTTTTTATATTAGTTGATGAAAATGTATGAGTAATATGTTTAATTATATTAATCCTTAATTATTTTCACTGGGACTCCCAATAACTTGATAACTCATTCAAGACTCTCTATAACTTGGTAACTCATTCAAGATCTTACAAATCTGCAAGTGGGCATTATGTCCTGTATTAATGTAAAATACTTGACTAATGATTTTTATTAACTGGGCATTGTTTTACATGGGGCACATTCAGTAGATAAACTTCTCATACATATCCGTCAGACTATTATAACAGTGATAGCTAGTATCAGTCGTGGCTTAAAAAGATGTAGATATTTCACATTAGGTCTGACAGTAGCTAGGAGGAGCTGAAGAAGTGGTCTTCAGCAGCTCCAAAGCACCTGCTCCATGTCTTACAAATTCTAGGTTCACTGTAGTGGCACATGTTTAAATAGAGACATGTTTGTTTCATTTTACTTTTCTTTATATTTTCTTTTTTCCTCATTTGTTATAAATCAGGCTGGCTTCATCACCAACCAGCCTGTGTCCTTTTCATAACCCTCTCCCTGGTCAGTTCATAGTCACATTACTATTGCAGGGGGTGGGGAGTGTCTGGGTGGAGAAGGCTAAGAGCACAGATGAGGTTTTTTTCTTTTTTTCTTTGTAAGCAGTCTCTCACCATGAGTGTATCAGGATCTCTAAACCACTGCCCACATGGTTACCTGGGTTACCACCCACATATTCCATCTCTTCACACTCGTAAGTGTTCATCAATAAACTGAAAGCCATTATTACCAAAAGAATTTTTCTTTTGCTTCCTCCTTGAAAGGAACAAATTAGTAGAGCATTGAACTTGTGACCTACTCACACCTCATTTCCTATTGTGACTTCTTCACTCTCCATTGAATCATCTGACACACTTCCTCTCTGATGCTGAACACAACTGTCTCCACATGTAGTCCAGATAAAGCAAGGCTAGAATACCACAGACCCGCTCGGGGAAGAACAAGCAGGACATCTGTTGACCCTGAAATTCTCCCACTTGGAACACCTCCATGTTCTCTGTCTGGGTTCCTTCAGAACCATGTATATTTTATTATAAACAATATACTAGTAAATGTACTGACATGGATATGGGGAGTCTAGGAGACCACGGCACTACATAAAGAACCACAGGCAACTAAGAAATGCTAAGAGCAGAAGAAACAGACTTCCTCGGGAATAATCCCACCAATTTGTTATCAAATACAGAACACTCAGCCCTGGAAACATTCACAGAAATAACATTATTGTTGGGTTTCAAATCCAGGACAATCAGCTGAGGTAGGTACTTACAAACCAAGCCAAACCTAGCCTCCAGGTTCTCCCAGCATCCCTCAGAGCCTACTCGCCTACCTAGCCCTCTGTTCTGAATTTTCCAGTGCGGGACTCAGCTTACCCTATCCCAGACATACAGAGGATATTTCCTACATAATCCACATCTATTGTCCTCTCCTTCCTTCTCGCTTCTCTTCCCCTCTTGCATTTTCTTTCTCCCTGCATAAGCATGCTCCTTCTCTTTTTCTCTCTTTCTCCTCCCCCATTGCCATCTTCCTCCCCATGACTACTTCTCTGGCCTCATTCCTTGGGACCGGTTAGAGTGGGTTCCTTTATAAACTTTAATCTGGCTTGGAATGGCTCATTTCACCAGTAGAGAAATAATGTATCAATTATATAGGGTGAGCAGGTTGTATTTGTGTATAGGAATGTATGTAACAAATTATAAAAAGGAGGAAAGGAACAAATTTGAAAGACATCAAGGATATATGGGAGGGCTTGGAGGGAAGAAAAGAAAGGAAAGGGGGAAATGATGTAATTGTGTTGTAACTCAAAAAAGTAATAATTTAAAAATCAACATAGTATGAAAATATTACTAGTTCAAACTTATTCTAAAATGAAAGTATTATGATAAAAGCAAAAATAATCTATTTGAGGATTCTATAAGCATCAGTTATTCCATTCATCAAAAAAGTAATAGCAGTTAAAAAAAAAAAGAAAAGGAAAGGAAACAAAACCAAGAGAAAAGATTTGTTTCTGTCATCTTCAAGAGGTTAAAGTCAGTTTTAATGTAGTCAAGAAATGGTGGTTTAGAAGACCAGATTCTGCCTGGGGCCATCCTATTTACAAATGAATACTCATGAGCACCAAATACAAGACAGAGCTTTACCAAGCTCTGTTTATGTGTTTCAATAAAGCACACAGTTAACTCCCCTGGAGCAATGTTTGGCCTACTGTTGTCTGAACATCTACATTCAAATTAACTCAATGTAAAGGAATGAGTTTCCCAAAGCCCCAGATGCATTTCTCCCCAGGATTCCACCAATGGGTTCTAAGCTTTCCTTAAAGGCTAATCCTCTTCCAGGTGATGAGTTCCTTTGCATAAATTCTCCCACAGGGAAAACAAAGCAAAGAAAACAAAAAACAAAACCCAAGGCACATCAGTGTTCCTGAAAGGAAGGAAAAAAAATCAGATAATTTTGGTTTTAGTAGTTTTACTAAGAACTCCCAGTGTGCTTAGTCCTTTGAGCACAGAAACAAGCTTAGATTTTCACATACATAAATTTGAAAACCAAGGCCATCCGTCCAGGCATTTAAAAAATGTTCTTAGCTAGTCTAGTAGGATGAGAGCTAGGCTTCCCAGCCTTAGAGACTAAGCCAGGCAATTTTGTAAAAAGCATCAATACCTCCACAAGGACTTCTTTTGGGCACCCTTTCTTTGTTCTGAAAAACTGTTCAAACAAAAGACATAAAAATGTTTTGGCTTGGGCCGGGCGGTGGTGGCGCACGCCTGTAATCCCATCCCTCTGGGAGGCAGAGGCAGGCAGATTTCTGAGTTCGAGGCCAGCCTAGTCTACAGAGTGAGTTCCAGGACAGCCAGGGCTATGCAGAGAAACCCTGTCTCAAAACAAACAAACAAAATGTTTTGGCTTTTTTTTTTTCTTAAAGCTCTGGCTCCCAAAACTCTGAAAAAAAAAATTTAATCTCTATCTTAAACTTTCCTGATTTCCATCTGGCCTCACCAGCTCCTTTATTCATGAAACAAATGATTAAAAATCTAAGGGCATTTTTCAGGGAAGGCAGTGGAGCACACCTCCACTCCTTTGTTCAGTGCTGCAGAGAAGGGTGGCCCAGTAGCCTAGGCTCTTTCCTTGTGTGTGGTATAGGAGGTGATGCCCTGGAGATGGGCCTCCTTCAGTGCCTTCAGCTCAGGCTGGCTGAACCACAGACAAGGACTTGCACTGCTTTTCTCTTTTTCTCTTGGCTTCTGAGAGCTATTATTTATCATCCTCAAACTACCTCTTGGTTACCAGAGGATTATTCCCTTGCTGCTTACATTAAAGAAGAAGAAAATGCAAAGTCACATAAAAGTAAAAATTTCATGTGACCAATTCTAGTTGATATTTATTCTTTGAGGATGAAATGAGCCAACTGAAACCAAATTAGCATATATAAAGGCCGGTTTATTGGGATGCCACTCTTGCCTGAGATCAGAGGTTGAGGAAGTTGCCATGGGGAGACAGACAGAAGGTAAAGAGCAAGAGAAAGAGCATAATCACACAGGGAAAGAGAAAATGCAGAGAGGGGAAGGCAAGAAGGAAGGGACAAGATACCAGTGTCTGGATTATAAAGGGAAGAGTTCCTGGAGGAGGGGGATTCCAGTCCCTGGCTTGAAAAAATCAGGGTAGAGGGCAGGGTATACCAGCCATGCTCAGTAACTGGTCAAGACTGAGGGATGCTGGGAGAATGGGGGGGGGGGGTTGTCAGATTAGCTTTGGTACGTAAAATATGAACCTCAGCCATTTGTCCCAGGTCTGAAGCCCAACAGCCAAGACTTTTGCTGATAATAATGAATATGGGGCAATAATCTATGACTACTTTCTGCTGACAAGGGCACATTGTTATTGGGGGGAGAGCTGTGCAAAAGGCTAGAATGTTGGCCAAGTCCTGGAACAGCAGGCTATTTTACTTGTTGTCCAGATTGTGGGACCATCTGGGGCTAGAAATGTGAAAGCCTAGTTGAAGCAATGGAGTAGCCTAGATGAGGTTCTAGGAGATACCTGGACTTGGCAGGATGCTCTAATTTCTCTCTGTGTGTGCATGTGCGTGCGTGTGTGTGTGTGTGTGTGTGTGTGTGTGTGTGTGTGTGTGTTAGTAGTTTATAGAGAAGTTTTTCTTTTTCTTGGGAGTACATTTAGGCCATGGTCTTGGGGGAGGGGCGGGGTACAGTCAGGAATCCCATCCTCAGGAATAAGCACATAGGGAGGGAAACAGGCCATTGATTGTTAGTATTTATCTGTTATCTGGAGTCTATTTGACCTGTGAGAAGTAGATTGGAGTAGAGTCCCTGAAGCTTATAAGAATCTTGCTAAGTTTATAAAAAGAGATAAATTTTAAACAGAGTAATTAGTAGAACAATGAATCTATAGTTATCCCCTAAGCACAACCAATTTAAATGATGCACCATGTGCTGATGCTTCTGACCTTGAAATACTAGTTACTATTTATGAAAGGTCTTCCATGTATCAGTACAAAGCATATTGACTCAAGATTACTCCTAAGGTGGATATTATTATCTTAGTGTATTGGAGTGAAGGCATTAGGGTAGTATGAGGTGGAATAAATTGTCCAAAGATTTTGTGAAAATTACTAGAAAATGCAAAAGTAGAGACTAAACTCAACACTTCAAATTTTCTCCTTGGATATTCCTCAACCTCAAGTGAAAAGGAGAGCTCTTTGTTCCCTCTATAGGCTTTAGACATTCTTTCCTGTACTCAAAGTGACAGTGAGAACACTGGGCACAGAAATTACTGCCACTGGATCTCACTGAGTTCTCTGCAAGGCTTTGTGAGTCTCCCTTTAAGAACAAATAACTGTCTCCCATATAATAAAACAAAAAAGGAACAAACCAGAAATAACCCCTGAATATTTGTTCTTTTTCATTATTTTTTTCAGGAGAGTGACTGATGGTTAATATCTGTACTGGCAGGGATTTTTCAGGTATTAGAAAAGGCTGAGCGCATGTCTTCGAGACCATCCATCACAATGTGAATCAACAAAGCTCCACCTGAGACGTGGGTGTTTGGCTCAATGCTCGTACAATCTCTGTATGTGCTCTTCTGAGTGTGGAATGTACCATGCTATGGGAGGGAAGAGAGACGGAGAAAGACTCAGCATCCAGGCAGGATTGCCCCAGTGTGCAGATGCCCATCTCTTTCCTATCTAAATCCTTGGAGGTACATCACAGAGAGCTCTGCCCTTGTTTCTTGCTTAACTTTTAGCCCTGTCTTACATTATTGGAGAGATTACCAATACCCTGATACTTTCTGTAGCACAGGTTCTCTGAGCTTATCTGTTCAGTCTCCCTCAAAGGAAAGACATTGCTCAATTAAATTACTATCCCACTAACTGGTAAAAATTGGGAAAGTCAATCAAAATGTCTAAGCAAAAGAAGATTGGTCTTCCTTAGTAAAATGTTTCAGCAAGGAGAAACTGTTCATTTCAGGAGTTTAACTATGAGGCTGTAAGGCTCATAGTTAAACTCCTGAATCTTAACTTACCTACCACAGAGACCCCCTGAGTGGACCACGAGGAGACAGGAATCGATGCAAAAAGCAAGAGGATTTTTATTATTATCCAGTATTCGGGGGCCACCCTGTACGTGGAGACGGAACAACAGGCACTCTGGACTGCATGGTCCTTTTATACAGTTCTCAGGGCAGCTACCATTAGGCACAATATGATAGGCAGAACAGTGTTAACCTTTAAACTAATTGGTGGATAGGGGATGAGGTAGGTGGCCAATGGACTCTGGGCCTTTCCTAGCCACAGGGACCACCCTGTGGTCTGAGGAAGGTAATTTAGCGTCTCCCTTCTGGGAGGGGGGAGCACTTGCCCTTCTGGGAGGGTCCAGTGTTCTATAACGTTTTCAAAGTTTCTTAGTTAACCCTTTCAAGGCCAAATGTTACCAAATGGGTGAACAGGTAACTATTTCAACATAATACATGCAAAAGTTAACATAATTCCTAGAGAAAAAACTGAACAAATAACTGATTGCCATAGTCCTGATCCATTGAACTTATGAATGTATTAAGAGAAATGAACTATGTCCAAATGTTCTCTGTGTTTGAGGTCTGACTGTACATTGTCTCTGGGGTTTCTCCTTGTGATTTTGCTTACAGCCATTTCCCCTAAGTTCTTGGTTTTTCAGTCTCTCTCCTACTCTATCCCTGTTAGAACCATCATTGTCTTAATAACCAACCACATTTTGAATTAGACAAGCTCTGCTCTGGGGATATTATCTTTCAAGTCCCTGTTCTCTGAATTCTGAAGTCTAGACTGAGAAACAAAACCTTGATGGAGAAAGCTGGATTTATGACAGTTTTAGCAAACTGAGGAGAGAAAGAAGCTAACAGCACCACCCCTTGTACACACACACACACACATACACACACACACACATACACACACTTTATCAGTGATGCTCTCACATTTTACAGAAAATCATGAGAAAAAAGTCAGCAACATATAGGCTTACTGGGGGAAAGTTAATTAACTCTTTCCTGAATGAAGGGTGCTTAGCCCCTAGAAGCTTCCCCTCAGTATGGCTGCCTGAGATAATAATAGAAACCCCAACTTCCTTTCACAGCCACTCAGTACACTATCTCAGCGGTGAGCATTTTGCCTCGGCCAACATTTCTTTTCTGTTGAATTTTGTTTTTAATGTTCCTGTGACTTTCTCCCATATACCATGTAAAGTCACGGGATAGCATCAACTGAAGGAAGAAGAAGATGCAGGCAGCTCATAAAGAATTGGTCTATGGACACAAAAGGAAATCATAACGAGTAATGCAGTATCATGTCAGTACTTGGATGGCACAATGAACAATAAAATGGAAAAATAAACAGCATATCCTCCATTTTAGAGTCATAGGTAGCAGGACTTTGTAATAGCCTATATGCACCCCATGAAGAAGGCTCTGAGGATAATTTGCTTATTATCCTCAGCTGTGGTGTCACTTACAGAGATGGAAAACTTAGGGATAAGCAAGCATATCTCTGCTGACAGTTGTGCTGAAGACATAAATTTTGAGGTAATTCAGTTTGGGGGAAAAAGCCAAATATGGGTAAGATACAGAAGAAACTTGAAGCAACAAGAAAAGAGGGAAGAGACTTAAAAATAGAGAAAGAAGAGCTCAACGTTTAGGACAAAGCATTGACAAACACCAACCTGCAAAGTTTAAAAGCAGGAGGAGAAATCACCAGGGACACAGAGGAAGAACAACATCAACTATACACCTGGATCCACTTGAATGATGGGAATCCTGGGGTTTGGGTTTCTGTTTGTGAAGAAGCAAAGAAATGTGTTTACTCCGGTCTTTTGTTGGTTCCTCTGTAACTTCTTTACGTTTTCTATGTTGCTCCACATTTCCTATTTTTCACTTCAGATTGTGTCAGGGATTTAGGCTGGGAAAGAAAATGACAAACTCATGGGTTATAACAGGCAGGGAAGAGTAATATAAAATTTTCAGGTCATGTTTACTCTATGTCTTTCCTATGTGCCTGGACTGCTTAGTCATTTGTCTGGAAAAGTAAGATTTTAAGTCTTAATCTTGATAAGGCAGGGCAAAGAAAGAAATGAAGGGGGGTAGACAAGAGGTGAGAAAGAGGGAGATACTAAATAATGTTTTTTATTAGATTAAATATACTTCAAGTGTAGCTCAAAGTCACAATAAAGAGAATGCCTTTGCTACTGTTACTAATTAAATTATTAGTATAATCATGATACTGAGAGTCATTTCAGGGATAAATAAAAATATCAGATAAAATTGTAGAAACTCAAATATGTACAAGTTCGAGAGGTGATGTCTGCCTTAGCAGCAGAATATAACAACCTAAGTGTAATGAGGACCACTGATGGTTTCAACAAATAGTCAAATACTGCTTATCACTTAATGACTTCTTTCTCTTTTCCCTCAGCATGCCTGAGGGATTGATGCTTGGTAAACTAATGAGGAATTAGAGTTTCCTTTGACCTTGGGAACCCATCATCATTAATATTATTTGGATCCAAAAACCAAAAAAAAAGAAAAGAAAAGAAACAGAATCAGTGGACATTGATCTATGGGCAACTGTCTAAATGCTGTTGGATCTAATTCACTTCTCTGTCTTATTTTTGTGTAATTTTGCCACAATAGACAACTGTAATGGATCCAAATGCAACCTAAGAAATAATTTTTGGTTTGTGTCTTGTTGATTGTCTGCTTGTTTTGTTTATTACAGAATCTATTTCCAGCAAATCATGTAGTGTTGCCTAACAATTCCTGTGTGATATTTCACCATTGTGTAGTGACCTCATGCTATGTCATGGTGTTGTGGGCATTTTTGGAGTGCCAGCTGTGGTTCTGCATCCTTAGCACCCTCTCTTTCAGAGCATCCAGACTGCTGCATACCAGGCAAGAAGTCAAAGCAGAGTATGGAATGGGAAGGGTTCTACAGGATCCTGGTCTGTCTGGGAGGGAGTGTAGGAGCCAAGAGGGTGAGGGGGAAAGGACTTATCTGAGAGTCTTCAATAAAACTGCTTTATTAGACAATTTTAGATTATGTGTATCCTTTTATTCCTGAGTATATTTCTTTATTTGGGGTAGGCTTGTATGTGTATAGTTATTTGGGGTAAGCCAGGGGTATATATGGACTTTGGAGTATAGGCAGTAATTTTCATGGTAAATGAAAATCATTGACTAGAGTTTAAAGTTCTATGAATTCTTCCTTCTGATGGAGAAGCATTCCAGGAATCCCAGGTACTTGCTGGGCTGGTTCTAATCAGGAAAAGAGAAAGTTGAACTTGTAGGCCTGTCATAGCCTACTCGAACTTCCTCCTGGTATACTGTGGAGGTTTGGGCTGCCCAGACAAGGTCAGAGAAGAAGGAGTACTACTGGAAAAGTGACTCATCCATTTTTCACTGAGCTCAGAGAGCTGTCTGGACAATGCCAGTCTGAGACCTTATTTAGCAGGGTCCAACATCATGGCTGCTCTTGTGACAGGTGGAATACAGCAGAAGGGTTGGATGGGATATCTGTACTTAGAGGACATCAGGACCTGAATTTTTTAAGTTACCTTATTCCTTCTTTTGGACTGATCACTCAGATGGAAGCCAGATCTCATGTGGAAAAGTTTGTGGAGCTCTTGGCATGGAGGGTACAGACAACACAATACAGTAGCTATATAAAGGAGCCATCTGGGAATTGGATCCTTCAAGCCTTTTGTGCATCTAGCAATTACATGTAACACCCAGAAAGAGTAAACCAGACCAGAACAGTAAGCTATTCCCAGGCTTTCAACTCTCAGAAAACATCTCATGCGATAAATGTTTGTTTTGTGTTTCTTTTGACATGTTAAAGGACAGCAATATAATCTTTCTTTTCTTTTCCCCCCCAAAGCTCAAACTGTGATTTGGCTCTCTTGGATTTTTGTAGGCTCAGGCCTGCAGAAGCACAAAGCCAATGGAGAAACTGGAAAATGACAAGGTCTGAAGGTAGACATTTAAAAGAATATCAGATGTAAGTACCATGAACACTTTTATTAAAGCAAGGGACATTTTAAGAACAGAAAGTTTTCAACAGACAGTCAGAAGAGTATTCCTGCTACAGTCAATATCAGAGAGGACAGTAGGGTATTCTGATTACTAGCAACCTGGCAGAAGTGGGGAGGATTATGAGTAGGCTGAGTTCTCTGAGCCAGGTAGATGGCCCTAGGAAAGACATTCAGCTTCAGTGCTTCCTGGTTGATGATGGACATGAAGACTGGAATTAAGGACAGAGTCGCCATGGTGAAGCTCCAGGGCAATAAACAGTCCAAGTTCCCAGGGAGAAGAGCTGCCTGGCAACATGGGTTAAGAGCTTGAGAAAAGGAAATACTTGCATGAGATAAGCACTGAATGAGGAGGAAGGCTGACTTGCTGGCTGATCCCTTAGCCGATGGCTGGTGCTTCCATGAAGGGCAGGCAAAGACCACCTCTGTCCCATTAGTAATGGCCACTGAGCTAATTTAGCGATGTCTGTGGGTGGGCTCTATATGCATAGGTAGATAGAGTAGAGGAATGCAACTTTAGGCAGAGTCTGTGAGGCTCTACCATTTCTTTAATCTATATATTTTGAAGAAGGCAGCTACATATTCCTGTCATATATAGCCCCCAAATCTATGCGTTCACTTAATGTAAAGTGGAAGTATTTCCAGTATAGTATGTTCAGCACTTAAGAATGTTAGATGAGTTGAATGGGATAGTGTCAGAACCAAAAGCATCCTCAAGGGACATAGATTGTCCCAAGAAGAAGCATGAACTCATGCTGATCACATGCTTAGCAACAGGTATGGTATTGCTATGAAATAATAGTACAGATCACTTCTGATAAACAGATAAACTTAACTAAAAGCTATCTCAGAAGAAATAATGGTATGTATAACAATTAAAAATGGCCAACAATGGGTTGCCTGTGCTCTAGTCTTACATTCATAAATATACATTAATTATATTCAGTGGATTATAAAAAAGAAAAGTAGGAAGGTATGAAGCAGGAGTACTGTTCAGAGAGTGTCAGAGGAGGAAAGTGTGGGGGAAGATACAAACTAAATGCATTGCATCACCAATGAAATTTACCAAAGAATCTATATTAAATAGTACTAATGTCATTTTTTTAAAGAATCTATCTAATTTCAAACACTCAAGGGTCTTTAGTCTATATCTAGTGGCCTGACAGATTTTGGTGAGTCAGGTACAAAGAACTGGAAGCCACCCAAGCTGCTACCATAGTGGCTGCCAACCACCACCTCTGTTGTTCCTACCAGATGTACTTGGAATGAAGACTTTATTTCATGGAGAGTGGTAATTACTTGGCAGACCATGGCTCTGGTCATATGTGATTTTAAAATATGTATAAATGGCATTTTTCAAAAACGTTTGAAAGTTTCTAAAGTACTTTTATGTATAGCCTGCCAAGTTGTGATTGCTGAACAAGAAAAAGAAGGAAGTATATTCTTTCTGTCAGCTGGGGATTGCTACTGTGCTTAATGACTTTAGTGTTGAGAAGCGTGGGCAATGTGAAACACCCAGTCTGAGCTCTTAACTATAATATTCACTAGTTAATGGAAGAGAAAAGAACTGGTCTTGAGCTGAGATTGATTCACATTATTTTAACTGTCAATTTTGCAAAATTATTTTGAAGACTGAGTCAGAGGGAAAAGCACAGTGAGAACGTTTGGACGTTTTAACCAGAAAAAAAGAAAAGTCTGGAAGCTTCTGTACTCATTGTTCACACAGAGTAAGCAGTTCCAGAAGAACAATTCTGGGGAGGATTTGGTGAAGGTGCTTTGGTATTTTGTGGGTTAATAATGAGCATTAGGTCGACATAATGTATTTAACTTGCATATATCATCACATAATTGAGTTTTGTCTTGTTTTTTTTTTGTTTCTTGTTGTTGCTATTTTGTTTTGTTTTATTTTGTTTTTCATTTTCTAAATCATTGGCATTTTAGTGGCATGTTGTAGATCTGATTCCAGGAACAAAGGACGTAGCCAGAAGAAGAAGAATGTACATTAGACACGTGAGGTCATGAAGAAGAACGGGACTAAGCTGTAACAGAGTAATCTTCATGGAAACATATTTTTATATAAAAATAGAATTAATAGATAATTTATATTATCTATTGATTAGGAAGACAATTCTTTTTCTTGGTTAACGTTTTGAATAGTCATTTTATTTTGATTTATATAAGATTCATATCAAATAATATTATTAAGACACTCTTTTAGCATTTTTGGTGAGTAATCAAAGCCCAGAGCTCTAGTATAGTTGCTTTCTCTAAGTGGTAGGACTACAAAAAAATTAATAATGCTTTGTGTGGTGCCTTTGTCTCTCCCTTGCACAGAGTTTTTCAGTTTGGGGAAGGAAATATTCTTATTTTTTCTTTCTCCAAATAATTCTGGCTTTGCTAATGTAAACATCAATAGGAATGTCATTTAACATAAGCAACTGAAAACACATTAACATTTAAGTGCTCATCAATATCCCATCCCCATGGACTTCAAGTCACGTGAGGGCTTAACTCTTCCTTAGCACTGTCATGGTGCCCTTGACTGACTTTACCCAGTAGTAAATTTCCAGACACCAGCAGTGACTTGCTGATGCCAGATCCTCCAAAGAGTCCTTCTGTAGTAACAGCAGAAGCATGTGTAAAGCAGGATTTGCCTTCAGTGTGGATTCATGAGTGACTATGGTAGACAGAGAAATGAGGAAAGTTCCTCTGACCCAGGCATAAGGTGGAAAGAATTCTTTACAATTTTAAACTACTATAATACACAAGTTGCTGGCTATTTAAAAAAATAAAACCTAAGGTCCTAACTGGTGCAAAGTATATTTGGTTGCAGTGGTTAATAAGAGTTATCCACATATAACACTCATCCTTAATTCTAAACAGAAACTAATATGATTATGAAGTATACTGTATCCTAGTCAACTTTGCCAACCTTATCATAGCCTATTTATTTGAGAAGAGAGCCTTGGTTGAGGATTGCCTAGATCACATTAACCTAAGGACACATTTGTAGGGGATTATATTGGTTATTAATTATTTCAGGATTGTCTGCCCTATGATGGGCAACACTTTCCCTGGGCAGGTGGTCCTTAGATATATTAAAAAAAAGCTAGATAACTTGATCCAGTTGATAAATCAGAAAGGTAGTCAGAAAGTGAGCTAAAAATAGTATTCTTCAATGGTTTCTACCTTATGGTTTTGAGTTTCTGTCTTGATTTCAATAAATGGGTTGAAACCTGAACATTTAAGTTGAAATAAATGCTTTCTTGACTTAAGAAGCTATTTTGTCAGAGCATTTTATCATATCTACAGAAAAAATTAGATCATCATATGTCAGATAATTAGCAAATCTACAAACAAGGTGGTATAATATTTTCACTTTACAAATGAAACTAAAATAATATGATCACCCAACATTCAAATAAAGATGTGAATGCTGATAGTCACACTCCCTAACTTAACTAGTAACCAGAGTGACATGTTTCTCTCACAACACGGCATTCAATGAGCCTAAAGGCTGTGGTGCTCTCTGTGATAAGCTTAAGCCTAACTTTTAGTCAATAATTACAGGTGACAAACAGTTAACTGTAGCCTAGACTTGTATTTCCATACAATAAAACATTGATAATGGTTCCCAATATGAATTATCATTCAGAGAATAGCTAATATAAACTAAATGTTCTCTATACCCACTTTATGTTTTTCACTTGTTACTTTAGATCATTTTTGTTCATAATTTTATTACTTCCTTTAATAAAGTTGTTAAGACCCACAGAAGATGTATAACATGCATGTTGATTGAGAGCAAGACCTTAGGGTCTGTGCTATTTGGCATTGTCACCGTGCTTTTATTCAGAGGAAATTCATGCAAAGAAACATAGCAAAGCTCTGTTAGGCGAAGGCTTTTAGGTAGAATGGCTTTGAACGATTTTGGCTTAGGGACTGTGAGAGTCTCTGCCAGCTCTGGGTTGTTGGCAGTCAAAGCATATTTCATCAAGCTGTTTCAGAACACATGCTACATGCAGCTAGCAATCCAGCCTCTCTGAGCTGTGAAATGACTCTCTGCAGCCCTTCAGCAGAAGTTCAGAAGAAGGGCCAACGTGCCTGAAAAACCACAAAGTGATGTATGCCACATCTGCCGTGGATTCTCACTGTTCCTCTGGCTTTATCTTGAAGTGAATATGCTTTCTTCCTTTAGAAAAAGAACTTAGAATAACCAAGAGAATTTTGTTTACCCATATCCTGGCTTCTAAGGTACCATGAATAATGCTTTATTAGATAATCTAATTTGGGTCCTTTGTTGATCCCTTTACTGCAGACCTTTCTTTGTCTTTGCAGTTTCTGAATTTTACAAATGCATTAAGTTTTCCTACTTTCCTTTGTAATAACACCACTAACTTGTAATTGGCATTGTGTCAATTGTCCAGAATCATTCCAATTCAAACTCAGTATCAGAGTAAGTCTGACCCAGGACAGTAGAAAGACAAGGAAACCTGGACTCCTGTTACATGTACTCTTACATATACTTGACCATGGAGTAAAATTCCTCAGTAATCTAGCAGAATCTTGCCCCAAATGTGATCAAGGAACAACAGGATTTTTATCACAGTGTAAATAAATGTAGTAAGTGCAAAGTCTTGCCCTTTATTCAATTGTAATGTTTGTTCACTTTTATAGGATCTTCTGAAACTTATTTTTGGAATGAAGTTCTCTTCAACTTCCTCACATGTAGTTTTGTTGATGTTGATACTAACTATAAGCCTGATTTGGGTTTTGTAAACTAAATCAAATATAAGTGAAGTGTTTATATCTTTAAGAATCTCCTGAGAGTCATGTGAAGACTCTTTTCTTCAAATCTGACTGCTCACCCATGAAAATGTCTTCATGCTGTGTGAACATAAAAGAGATCCAAAATCAAAACTGAACTTGAAACTGCAGTTGAAACTTGGAATTGTCCTTTTGTAATAGACTCTTAAAATATTCAATGGATGGCTGTATACACGCCAGCCAAACTAATTTCCTCCTTATTTGTTGGCACTCACAACAAATCCTTTGGAGTTCAAACTGGTGGCTTTCCTTGATAATAATGACATGAGTTCATGTCTCGGTGCAGCTGCATAGAAGAATGGGTCATTTGTCAGGAGAATTAGTGACACAAATGCAGTTCTGAAGCTATGAAACACAGGTGTGTTTCTCCACGGTGTCTTTATTTTACTGATGTGTGCCTATACTTTCTGCAATGTCCCTATGGTTTCAACATTGTATCACCTATTTATAAAAAAATAAATAAACTGGCCAGGACAGACAGTATTTAAATCTGGGATATCAAGTAAAATAATGTAGAGAGTAAGGTTTAAGGAAAAAGAGAAGATAGCTAAAGGACATGCCTTAGGTCTTTAGAGTTAGAAGTCTAGAAGGTAGAGAAATGAGAAATGGGCAGGAAGTAGAAGGAATGATCCGTGAATTAGTAAGAAAGTGAAACCAGAGATAGAGCTGTATTGGTCAGGTGCTTGTACAACCTCTCAGGGAACAACCATACCATCAGCAATAATGTCCGGGTTTGGTGTCTGCAAATGGGATGGATCCCTAGGTGGGACTGACTCTGGATGGTCATTCCTTCAGTCTCTGTTCCACTTTTTTGTCCCTGTCTTTCCTTTGGACAGGAACATTTCTGGGTTAACAATATTGAGATAGTTGGATGACCCATCCTCAACCGGGGGCCACTATCTAGTGCAGATGGTCTCTACAGGTTCAATTTCCCCTTCGTTCCAGATTTTGGCTAAAGTCATCCCTGTTGGGTCCTGGGAGAGAGCATCTCGCCTCCCTGATGTCTGGGACTTTCTTGTGGCTACCTCCAGTTCCCCATCCCCCACTGCTACATATTTCTATTTGATTTCCTGATCATCTCTACTTCTCTCCTGTCCCTTCCAATACCTGATCTTGCCCCCCCACACACACACACACTTTTTTTTTCACTTTTCCATCAATTGGATGATGTAGATGAAGAAAAGGTGCTCAAACATTGAGATTCAGGAGAAAGTTTTGGAAAAAAGTTTGAGATGAATGGTAGAAGTTTCAAGTCCAGTTAAGATCCAGCTGACAATAGTCACCGAGTGAGTTTGAATTTGAAAATGTCATAACAAAGTTGATGTTTTGTGTCTGTCATAAGCCATTTTGTTTTTAAAAATAGTTATATTTGTTGTCATTTGTGTGTGTGTGTGCACCTGTGTGTGTTTTATGGAAGCTGCTGCTCTGAGTGTGTTAGGAGGGGTTAGAGGTAGAGGTGCTGGCTGAAGTTCCCAAGCACTTTAGAAAACTCTCCTAGGTTCTATTTCCTCTGTCATCCAGTAACCTTTGCCACTTGCAGGTCTAAGTGAGAAAGTCATGACATGTTAGGCAATTGCTGGATAACTCTTGATTCTAATATTTCCGATCCATTCCCTCTGATGACCCTTAGCCTCTAACATCTTTGAGCTCTGCAGGAACTGTGTAACATTACTATCGTTGTTGTGTTGAATACTCTAGGACTGTGTCACTGATGCTTCATCTTCCTGCCCTATGCATAGGTCTGTGGATATTTTCAATGGTTCTCTTTCCAAAACTATTTTCATCCTGCCCTGGAGGTTTCACTATCACAATGCTCATGATCCCAAATCATACTCTATCCCTTTTCTTCTTCTACTTGCAATACTAACATTTTCACCATACATCAATTTTGGTTATTCCACGCTAAACTCACTCACTTGTCATAAGAAAAGTCCCCACATGGCTGCCTTTCAGTTTTTTAGAGAAAATAACACCATAACTGTTCATACATGCATATTGTTCTAACAGCAAGGGGTGGGTGTACAACTTGCTCCTAATAATTTTGCTTCAGAAAGGCTAGGAAAATTAGTCACTTTCTATCATATTATCCCCGAGGCTCAGGCTGAGTAGACCTGGAGTAACCTATCATAGGGGTGAATATTGGCCCTAATGTTTACAGAGTTGCTGAGCAGAATATACATAGGCAGTGCATACCCAAGAGGAAAAAGATAGGAGGCTGGACTTTAAATTTGAATTGTTCAGTTTTCTTCCAAGACCTACAGGTCAATGTAATTTGGAGAAACCCGGAGAGTTATAGAAAGGGCTTATTGTTCATATGAAGGAAACGGTAGCAGAAATGAAGAGTGTCTCTGGAACACTCCCATTTTTAAGCCATCAGGGGAATAGTAGGGACAATAATAAAGTCTGTCATATAGTCCAAGAAAATGATAGAACAAAAGTATGCACACATGAATATGAGATGCTGTACCATTGTCAGGCTGCCAGTTAAATGAAAGTACATGAACTCAAATTCATTAATAACTTAAGTCCATTATTGTTACATGCAAAATTCAAAAAGACGTTCCAACTTCTCCAACCTCTTCATCTGTCTCTGTGCTTGATCCTAAGTAGTTATTTCTAATGCTGAGCCTTAATACTATGACTCTTGTGAAGGCTACGTCCAGGTCTTTCTCAACCCAAGTATGGCATGCCTCTCTGGAAAGTTCCCAAACAAACACTACCTATCCACTGCATTGAAGGAACAAGACAGGGACCAAAAGGGTTGGTCAGTGGTTAACAGTATTCACTGATCTTGCAGAAGATCTGAGTGCAGTTCCAGCACCTGAATGGTGACTCACAATCTACTCTAGTTCTAGGAAATCTCTTACTCTCTTTGCCTCCAACGTCTCCTGTGTGCGCGCGCGCACACGCGCGCGCGCGCGCGCACACACACACACAGAGAGAGAGAGAGAGAGAGAGAGAGAGAGAGAGAGAGAGAGAAGGGAGGGAGGAGGGAGGAAGGGAGAAAGAGAGAGAGGGAGAGAGGGGGAGAGAGAGAGGGAGAAGGAGAGAGAGGGAGAGGGAGGGAGAGGGAGAGGGGGGAGAGGGAGAGAGGAGAGAGAGGGAGAGAAAGAGAGAGAGACTGTAAACATCTATTTTAAAACAACAGCAAAGAAAATCAAGGCAACTTCTAGGCCTCCAGATCAGTTATTTCAGACAAGGATATATTCTCAGAAATAAAAGAAGAGCTCAACTCTAGTGTTGCCAAAGGTTTTAGTAAGTGTTTGGGTGATAGGTGATGACTGCTACAATGAATGTCATTCAAAGTCAAGGGACCCATAGACTGGTACTGAGTTTGAACTTTTGGAAATGATTCTCAGCCAAAGCATAATTTTGATTCTATCATTCATAGCATCTTGATTGTAAACTCAACTATACATTCTCTTTTTCTTCTGATGAATAACATACCAACCCTCACTACTCTTTCTAGCTTAAAAATTATTATCATTAGTGGTAAAGCTTAGTGAACAGTTTCTTTACCATTCCACTGAAAATCTCTTAGTTTTCATTTTCCTCTTGAGCCTGTGATTCTGATAGCCTGCCCCAGATAAAGTGTGAGACTCACTCTGTAAGGAGCAGGCATTTCCAGACTGGAACCACAATGACTACTTATGCAACAGCTTACAGAAATGTTTCTCATTTAAAAACTTGTCTCCAGGAATATATTTTATATGTCATGGTTTGAATATGGTTTGTTTTCTTTAAAATTTATGCTGAAATTTGGTCAACAATGCCTTAAAAGGTGGGGAGGTTTTTAAAAGTGATTAATGGCTTTCTCAATGGAAGGAGTTTTTTACTATAAGAATGGATTGTTATAAAGCAAGGTCACACATCATTGTCTTTGTCTCATATATATATATATATATATATATATCTGCCTGCCAATCATTCTTTCTTCATCTTTAGACATATGAGACCTTTTCTAAGTATAATTCCTAATCTTATAGTGCTACTATCTGTGAACTAGGTTCTAAATAAATCCATCTGTCCAAGATATACTGGGAGAGCAGCAGAAAATGGATAAGACAATACATAACCAGACAATCTAAGTCAGCTTGAAACCATCACAAGAGACCTTAACTGTTGAGTGTGGGCAAACCTCATTGGTTCCTGAAGCACCCTTTGGGAAATAAAGGCAAAATGGACCTATAACCTAGTGCTGTCCAGGCATATTTGGAACATTGGTTTTTGTGGACACACCCATGCCGTTCACTCACGTGTGGCTTGTTACCAGTTGCACAGAGTAGCAGAAGAGTGCAATATTTGCAAACTGCACTAGCTTGCCTGTGAAGCCATGTTTACCAGCCTCTCAACTAGACTAGCCCTTGACCTCCAATATTCAAGAAAGCCCGTGTCTTTCAATTGGAGGCAATGCATTTAATTATTTCCCCTAATGCCAGAATCATGTTTTATTCTGCTTTATTAGTAACACAGGAAAAAGTACAAGGTTAAAGGATAGGGACTGAAGGATGATGAAGGATTTAGCAGGATGATGAAGTAGGGGGAGTATAGGGGTTAGGTGAGTGTGGCTAGGCGGAGTGGGGGAAGGTGTCCAGGCGGGCCCTTGCCTGGGCACCTCTGCCCCTAAGGGACCACACACACACAGACATGGTATAGAATAGAGTTTATTCAGAATAGGGGATGGGAGTTAGTGGTAGAGAGAGGGGGGAGAGAGAGAGAGAGAGAGAGAGAGAGTGGAGGCCGGCCATGACCACGTGTCGGGGGGGGGGGGGAAGAGCCCCAGGGGCAGAGAGGTGAGAGTATGTGGGAGAGCGGAGAGCAAAGAGAGAGAGGAGGGTCAAGTAGCCCCTCTTATAGTGGGCCAGATCTCTGGGGCCGGGCATACCTGGCTATTGCCAGGTAGGTGTGGGGTGGAGCTTACACAAAACCCCAACAGGGACAACCTACTTCCTGGCCAGTTTTAGGGTCAGTACTTGGTTGTCTCAAGATCTGAGCTTTTCCCAAGGTCTATATTCCATTTTTATCAGGTTTATTATTAATCATCTCTAATTCAATCACAAATATGCAGCTTATGTAAGCTTCACTAACTCCCTATGAGCAAAGTTCCCTTGTCTGCATGTAAAGCCTAATGCTGCCCCATACATGCATGGGTGTAGTCGCCAGGATAGGTACAAGAAACAGGCCCTAATCTCAAAGCTAGAAGTTGTTGTTGTTGTTGTTGTTGTTGTTATTATTATTATTATTATTATTTAATCTTTTTTTTTTACCATCTAGTCATCATCCAGCTCCTGATTTGTCCTCAGACTGTTCCTCATTCTATTTCTCCTCTCCCATCTCCAAGAGGATCTTCCCATGTCGCCCACCCCCACTGCACCAGACCTCCCCACTCCCTGAGCCCTCAAGTCTCTAGAGGGTTAGGTGTGTTTTGTCTCACTGAGACCAGACCAGGCAGTCCCCCACTGTATATGCGTTGGTGCTCCAAATCAGCTAGTGTTTGCTGCCTGGTCCATGGCTTCATGTCTGAGAGATCTTGGGGGCCCAGGTTAGTTGAGAGTGCTGGTCTTCCTATGGAATCACCCTCCTCAACTTCTTCTAAAAGCTACAAGTCTTTATAAACCACCAAAACCAACATCTCCTAAACTTACATTCAATTCCAAAGCCCTAAATTATATGTTGTTCTTCAAAGACCTGTCCCTGTATTGTTCACAAATTTCAAAGCTTCTGGACAATGAATGTAATGTTGAGGTACCCGAAGACAATTCATGAATATCTCCCTCCCGGCACCCGACTTGAGTTTTCAACAAATTAAATTATAAGTAAAACATATGGAGTAAAAATATAAGCAGACCATAGCAAGCAAGTCCTGAATTCAAATTCCCAGCAACTATGGCTCACAACCATTAATATAGTTACAGTGTACTCATACACATTAAATAAATAAATAAATGAATAAATAAATAAATAAATAAATATAAATCGTTTTTATTTTTCCCACATACTTTATTAATGCTGCCTGAAAGACTATTAGACAATCAAATGCTCTCCTTAAAGAAAATCAAACACAAATGCCAACTCAATGCATAAAACAATCTAAGGTGAACATTCTGGGCTGATGTAGAGAGAATATCTTATGTCTGTATGGATGTGACACCTGTCAATAATAAATCTGATGGCCTGCTTAGGCAGAAAACAGAAGGTGGGAGATCCAGGAAGCAGAAAGGATTCTAGGATAGAGCCAGGCATGGGAGATTCACCTGAGAAGATATGAAGAGACAGATGGACCCATGGGTGCCTGAGCACAGGCAACCGGTCACTTGGATGAATGTAGATCAGGATAAATGGTTATATTAAGGTGTGATATAGTCAGAAAAGAACCTATCTATATGCCAAGATATTTGTAAATATGCTTCAAGTCTGATACTTATTTCTGGGATCATGAGGCTGGGAGGGAGAACCAGACTAACTTCTTTTTTCTTTTATTTGATATATATTTTATTTATAATTCAAATGATTTCCCCTTTCTGGATCCCCACTGCCTGAAAGTCCCATAAGCCCTCTTCCCTCTCCCTGTTCCCCCATCTACCCCTTCCCATTTCCCTGTTCTGGTATTGCCCTATACTGCTGCACTGAGTCTTTCCAGAACCCGGGACCACTCTTTCCTTCTTCTTGGACATCATTTGTTATGTGGATTATGTCTTGGTTATTCCAAGTTTCTAGACTAATATCCGCTTATAAGTGAGTGCATACCATGATTGATCTTTTGACACTGGGTTACCTCACTTGTTAGTATGATGTTCTCCAGCTCCATCCATTTGTCTAAGAATTTCATGAATTCATTGTTTCTAATGGCTGAATAGTACTCCATTGTGTATATATACCACATTTTTTGTATCCATTCCTCCATTGAGGGACATCTGGGTTCTTTCCAGCTTCTGGCTATTATAAATAGGGCTGCTATGATCATAGTGGAGCATGTATCCTTATTACATGCTGGGGAATCTTCTGGGTATATGCCCAGGAGTGGTATAGAAGGGGCTCCGAAAGTGACGTGCCCAGTTTTCTGAGGAACCGCCAAACAGATTTCCAGAGTGGTTGTACCAATTTGCAACCCCACCAGCAGTGGAGGAGTGTTCCTCTTTCTCCAAATCCTTACCAACACCTGCTGTCTTCTGGGTTTTTAATCTTAGCCATTCTGACTTGTGTGAGGTGAAATCTCAGGGTTGTTTTGATTTGCATTTCGCTAATGACTAATGATGTTGAACATTTTTTAACGTGCTTCTCAGCCATCCAAAGTTCTTCAGGTGAAAATTCTTTGTTTAGCTCTGTACCCCATTTTTAATAGGGTTATTTGGTTTTCTGGAGTCTTAACTTCTTGAGTTCTTTGTATATATTGGATATTAGCCCTCTGTCAGATGTAGGGTTGGTGAACATCTTTTCCCACTTTGTTGGTTACCGATTTATCCTTTTGATTGTGTCCTTTGCCTTACAGAAACTTTGTAATTTTATGAGGTCCCATTTGTCAATTCTTGATCTTAGAGCATGAGCTATTGGTGTTCTGTTCAGGAACTTTTCCCCTGTACCCATGTCCTCAAAGGTCTGCCCCAGTTTCTTTTCTATTAGTTTCAGTGTGTCTGGTTTTACATTGGAGGTCCTTGATCCACTTGGAGTTGAGCTTAGTACAAGGAGATAAGAATGGATCAATTCACATTCTTCTGCAAGCTGACCTCCAGTTGAGCCAGCACCATTTGTTGAAAAGGCTATCTTTTTTCCACTGGATGGCATCAGCTCCTTTGTCAAAGATCAAGTGACCATAGGTGTGTGGGTTCATTTCTGGGACTTCAATACTATTCCATTGATTTACCTGCCTGTCACTGTACCAATCCCAGGGAGTTTTTTTTAACACTATTGCTCTGTAGTATTGCTTAAGGTCAGGGATACTGATTACCCCAGAATTTCTTTTGTTGTTGAGAATAGTTTTAGCTATCCTGGTTTTTTTGTTATTCCAGATGAATTTGAGAATTACTCTTTCTAACTCTATGAAGAACTGAGTTGGGACTTTGATGGGTATTGCGTTGAATCTGTATATTGCTTTTGGCAAGATGGCCATTTTGACTATATTAATCCTGCCAATCCATGAGCATGGCAGATTTTTCCATTTTCTTAGGTCTTCTTCCATTTCCTTCTTCAGAGACTTGAAGTTCTTGTCATACAGATCTTTCACTTGTTTGATCAGGGTCACACCAAGGTACTTTATATTGTTTGTGGCTACTGTGAAGGGTGTCATTTCCCTAATTTCTTTCTCAGCCTGCTTATCCATTGAGTATAGGAAGGCTACTGATTTGCTTGAGTTGATTTTATAACCTGTCACTTTGCTGAAGTTGTTTATCAGCTGTAGGAGTTCTCTGGTTGAGTTTTTTGGGCCACTTAAGTATACTATCATATCATCTGCAAATAGTGATAGTTTGACTTCTTCCTTTCCAATTTATATGCCTTTGACCTCCTTATGTTGACTAATTGCCCGAGCTAGTACCTCAAGTACTATATTGAAAAGATATGGAGAGAGGGAACAGCCTTGTCTAGTCCCTGATTTTAGTGAGATTGCTTCAAGTTTCTCTCTATTAAGATTGATGTTGTTTACCAGTTGGCTGTATATTGCTTTTACTATGTTTAGGTATGGGCCTTGAATTTCTGTTCTTTCCAAGACTTTAAGCATGAAAGGATGCTGAATTTTGTCAAATGTTTTTTCAGCATCCAATGAAAGACCATGTGGGGTAAAAATATAAACAGACCAGAGCAAGCAAGTCCCGAATTCAAATTCCCAGCAACTATGGCTCACAACCATTAATACAGTTACAGTGTACGCATACACATTAAATAAATAAATAAATAAATAAATAAATAAATAAATAAATCTTTGAAAGAAAGAAAGAAAGAAAGAAAGAAAGAAAGAAAGAAAGAAAGAAAGAAAGAAAGAAAGAAAGAAAGAAAGAAAGAAAGGGGAACGTTATTGTCTCAGGGTATCTATTGCTGCATAAACACCATGACCAAGAAGCAAGTTGGGGAGGAAAGGGTTTATTCCACTTCCACTTTCACACAGCTTTTCATCACCAAAGGAAGTTGTTGTATTCCTTAGCTGCCTGCAGCTATTACGAAGAGGGTTGCTGGAACAGAAGCTGAGGGATGGAAGGGGAAGGCAAAAGGGCCAGGACAATGTTTCACTGATCAAAGCTGGAAACTTTAATGGCGCCAGACCTTTTAACAGTTTGGGCAAACCCTTCCCCCCAGACTTCGGGCTGAGTTCTGGTGGAAGTTGTCTAGCTTCTCTTGGAGGTCCTCGTCTTGAGTGCTCCGCGGCAGCTGGGTGGGTCACCTGCTTAATTCAGGAATTCCTAGACCTGGAGGAACAATGAACTTAACCTTTACTTCGAGCACTCCACCCTAGGTGGAGCAGGATCCTGGCTATCTGGGAGAAGTTAACCTTGGCCATAGTCAAATACAGTCTTAGCACTCCACCCAAGGATAAAAATTCCTGCTTTAACCTACTTCCCTATTATGTCCTAATGGCAGATTCCTGCCTAAGCCAGGGATTGTCCTTGACCAAAGTCAAACTCCAACCAAGTGCAGGACTGTCCCAATGTGGCTCTGTACGGGAAGTCAGGACTGGAACTCCAGTAGGTCAGGAAGCAGGAGCTGATGCAGAGGCCATGGAAGGATGTTTCTTACTGGCTTGCTTTGTCTGGTTTTCTCAGCTTGCTTTCTTATAGAACCTAGGACTTCCAGTCCAGGGATGGCACCGCCCACAAGGGGCCCTCCCCTCTTGATCACTAATTGAGAAAATTCCCCACAACTGGATCTCATGGAGGCACTTCCCCAACTGAAGCTCCTTTCTCTGTGATATCTCCAGCCTGTGTCAAGTTCACACACAAAACCAGCCAGTACAGTTATCCTTCTCACCAGCATAAAATATAAAGAACACTCAGAAAACTGTGCTATAGAATTTTCCAGCTGGTGAGTATATTCTCATTTCAAGGTCTAAGGCATCTCTATGACTAAATTAATGAGTGCTATCTTCCTAGCTGTCAGGTGTATTCCAATTGTACAAATTTTATGATTAGCATTCTTTTTATTGTATGTGCTTTCATTCAAAAACTGATCATGTAACATTTGAACACAAGGGAAAATGCCTATTGCTGGAAAACTACCGAAGAAAATTTCAAGTTGGATGCAAAGTTTAATTATTTGCCTATTTCAGAATGGCTTTAGAAGCTTTTGAGGTGAATTGTTTTCCCATATCTGAAGTAATGATGCTAAATACACTGCAGAGAAATTGTCAACCTTGTTCTGTAAGTGGTTAGATGGAGATATTTTCAGCCTTTCAGGTGGTATGTTCTCCACAGCAATTGCTAAATGGATTTTGTGTATAAACAATCAAATGAACAAATGAAACGAATTGAAAAGAAAGGGATTGAATGAGTTGATGAAACCTTGATAAACTCACACAGTTCAGCCCATTTGTCATAGATTGTTGAAGCATGATCTACACGGTGTTCGCAACAGTCCACTGAGAAGATATCAGACACAGGGAAATTTGGTAATAATCTCTCAGCTTTCTCTTTATTAGAAAACACTATTCAATTCTCATAGGTATTCCATAATTAAAAATATCTTGTACATAGATTTTATTTTGTAGATCTTAAGACAATGAAGGTAAAAATGAATAATTACAATAATCTCTAAGGGATTTACTTCATCAATCTTCATTAAAAAGTTTATTTTATAATTATTGCTGTAAGACGTCAATAGTGTGTATACACTAACTAGTCGATTAAAAACATGCAACATATACAAGTAAATGTGCTTTTAGTAAGCAGATCCTGAAAAGAAGTCAGAGTGTCACTTACATCCATGCATGACAAATCAGGTCTTCCTAAAGTAAAATGTCTAAGCAAATAGAAGGAATAAGCTAATCTTTTACAATTATTTTTCAACTGAAATTAATTTTGTCTTTTCTGCTTCTTAAACCAACAGTTTTAGTCTTTGTGCTTTTAGTTAGTATCGTGAGAACGTCTACAATGTTTTATAGAGAATTTGATGGAGCACTCTTATGTAATTAAATCTGTGTCTACATGAACATTCCTAGACAAGTGCTCTATACCTCTGTACTCTGTACTTTCTACCAATGTGCAAAATAAGTCACATTATTTTTCTCTGTTAAAAGGAATTACAATGTGTTCATTTTCAACTAAAGAATGTCTCAACCAAAAATAACTGCTTTCAACTCTGTCAGTATATTTGAACCATGCAGGAATTTTGGGGGGAGGGAGCAGTCAGGGTTTGGGGTGGGGGAAAGCAGGCTTGTGCTCATGTTTTTAAGAGATCTTAACCATTTTTTTCTCCTTTGACAACCAGAAAAGGTAATTGTGTGAGGGGCATTTTCTCTAACAGCAGGCATTGAATTATTGATTTTGGAGACCAGTGATCAAGTTACTCTCCTGCTTTTAAGTGATAAGTACAAAAGTCTGTTAAATAAAAATGGGGAAACTGAAGAAAGCAGTTGTTATTTGGATGTGTGCTTCCATTGATATCGATCACTTTCAGGTGTGGGATAAACATGAATGTTTGTTCCAGGAACATTCAGCTAATGCTGAGACATACTGGCGCTCTGTTGGCTTCACCTAACAATCCAGCACATCAGTTAGGTGTGAAAACAGTTGTAATTTGTTTGTGTTTTAATATCTAATTTTTTTTTCTTTTTTTCCTGGCTTGAAGTTAGCTCACCAATGAACCTGAATGACTGTTAATAAGTTTTGGCTTCTCAGCTCACAGCTGCTGTTCTGTGCATGACGTTTTAGATAATGCAAACCTAAGATGCAGAGCCAGGTCAAGGGGGGGAAAGGCAAGAGTGTCAAAAGACAGATGTTTTTTGTCTAGAATGGCCCTGCAGTAATACAGTTTTCTGGCCTTGACGTCATACTTGTTATGGTCACATTCCAGACAACATCTGCGTGAGCTTTTGCCTGGTTTCAGGCTGTTTGCTGTCATTGACTTCCTCGGGACTTGAATCTTCAGTTTTGAGTCATGTATCAGTTTAAGTTTGAGGTTTGGGAAAATAAATTGTTTATGTCCTGTTTTCATGTCTAAGCACACTATACTTGTGCTGTCCCTTTGACGGGAATGGTTAATGTAAAGTGGCCAGTGTCATGTTTAAAAGTTAATTGTCCATGCTGACGTCATAGCGTTGTTTCTGATGAGGTGGATCAATGGAGTTGTGCACAATGCTGTTTGATATAACACTTCATGCTAGGCGCTATAGTCATGCTGCACCTGTGTAGATTCTCCTGCACCCTTGGGCTGCAGTGAATTTCTGTCAGGGGGACAAGGACAGAAGTCTGCTATTTGGAGAGTTTGACCCTATAGCAGATGAAGAATCTGAATTAAAAATGAAAGACATAGTGATTAAATTCTCCTGGTTCTTTCCTCTGGCCTCTAGCATTCAGTCTCTGGTAAGCTATGCAGAGGAAGGAGAAAGGCTGGGCCTTGATTTTGTTCCTTTATTCTCACATATACCCTGAGATGTCTTGACTTACATTTTTAAATTTCAGTTTCCTCATCCAACAGTGGGAATAAAGATGTTCAGCCTTCTCAGATCAGTAAGAACTTAAATCAGATGCTTTTAAACTGCTTAATATCTAGTGAATAGCAGATGGATTTCTATGGTTATTAAAAGAATAGCCAAGGCTCAGCCAAGTGTGCCATCTTACCTCACCAGCCAATGCTGCTTTCCTCTACTGTTCAAGTTGTTGTGCCAGGTTCAAAACAAAGTATAAAATTTTCATCAAGAACAAAGATTTTGGTTTGCTTTCCTTTTTTTCTATTTTTTTTAACACCTTGAGGTTTTTAAATAGAGAAACAAGAGTAACTGTTGTGTAAAGAGAAAGGCTAGATAGCTTTCAATATACCAATCTAAAATTTATGAGTCTTTTAGAACAAATGGATTTTTACTTTGTGCAAAATCAGCTAAAGCCACTGTGCTTCCATTCCATTTTTACCCTGCTTTATATGGAAAGACCATTAACAATTTATGGTCAGGGCATTAAATAGCTTGGAATTATCAAGCAAGAAAATTCTCCTTCTCAGTACCTTTTATTCTTTTTGATTATGTCAAGTTCTAGTTAATAAGATACTACAGTCCTGATAATAACATATATTAACAAAACATAACTGAACAGGCAACAGCATACTTAGTGTGAACTAAATAATATAACAGCATTTATTAATAAAGTTTTTATATTTAACTTCAATTTTGACAGATTAAGCTAGTAGACAAAAATCCGTTTTAAAAAATGTATTTTTAAATAAAAGCCGAGCTATTTGAAAAGAAGTGCTGCTATATAATAGCATAATTGTTATTCTTATTTGGAGAAAGCAGGGTTGACAACTTCTACCTGGGATAGCAAGGCCAGCTGACCTGCCCTTTTCCTTCAGAACCAAGATGCTGAACAGGAAAGAGAGGATCTGACTCACCCATTTGCTTGGAGAGCTGTCAGCAAGGTGATGACTCAAAACACCACTTTGGCATGACTGCTCTTCCTTTGCCTCCCACTCTGCTGGCCACATCTCTGTGGGCTGCAGAGAACAGGAAAAAAAACTAAAACACAAGATGAGTAAGAAGAGGAATATTGATTCTCAACTTGTCTGGAAGGGTACTTTTAAAAGCTGTCTTTGTAAAAAGGAAAGACTGTAGCCTGAGCACAAGACTCACATAATTTTATCCTAGCAATCAAAATATCAAAGGGTCTCAACTATTGCATTAGTTATGTGTTCGCAACTATTTTTCTCCCAGGTTATGTAGCTATTTTCTCACTTCCAGAGGAGACATTTTTCCACTTTATGAAATCTGTCTGTCTTTCTGTCTGTCTGTCATAAGCCTATCATCCGTCTGTCTGTCTGTCTGTCTACCTATTTATCTGTCATCTACCCATCATTTATCTATCACCCATCATCTATTTATCTATCATTTATCTATTGTCTTTCTATCTCTCATCCTTCCATCTATCATCCGTATTATCTTCTATCACCTTTCTTTTGCCAACATAATTTCCTTTTTTTCACTTAATTTTCCTTTACTACTTACACTGTTTTGTGTTGGTTTTGTTCATGCTGACCTCAGCTTCCCCTCCCTCTTCTACTCTCAATGCTTCTAGCACCTCTCACTTCCAGACTGACTGCTCTTCTATGTCCCTTCAGAAAGGAGCAAGCCTCCCAAGGATATGGGAGCACAGCATAACGAGATACAATAAGCTTAGGCCGAACTCCTCATTTCAAGGCTGCTTGAGGAAACCTAGTAGGAAGAAGTATCCTAAGAGCAGGCAATAGAGTCAGAGATAGCCCTACTCCTGCTGTTAGAAGGCCCACAAAAATCCCAAGTTAAACAATCATAGCATGTATGGAGAGGACTTAGAGCAGACCCATGCAGGGTCTGTGATTGACACTTCAGTCTCTCTCAGATGCTATGAGCCCTGTTTAGTTGACCTCTTGACCTCTCTGACTCTTATAATCCTTCCTCCCCTTCTTCTTCAGGGTTTCCTGAGCTCCACTTAATGTTTGGGTGTGGGTTTCTGTATTTGTTCCAATTGCTGCTGGATGAAGCCTCTCTAATGATGATTGGGCTAGATATCCATCTATCAATATAGCAGAATATCATTAGGAATCATTCCATTAACATTTTTGAGACTGGTCATATTTTGTTCTGTGTTGTTTTTTAATAGTATCTTAATAAAACATTTTATGGAAAATAACCTGTCAAATGTCAAAGTACTAATTAGAACATCTTAGTTCAATAAAATTATTCCCAGGTTATCTGTAATTGTGGATCATTGTCAATCACAGGGCCTGCATGGGTGTGCTCTAGGTCCTCTACATGCATGCTATGGCTGTTTAACTTGGAATTTTTGTGAGCCTTCTAACAGCAGGAGTAGAAGTGTCTCTGACTCTTGTGTCTGTAGATAGTGAGCCACAACAATGTCCACTGAATGAAGGAGACTATTTAATTCTTACTATTCACTTGTGTGTGTTTGTTTGATTGTTTGACTGGTTGGTTGGTTGGTTGGTTGGTTGGTTGGTTGGTTGGTTGGTTGGTTTTTCAAGACAGGGTTTTATTGTGTAACCCTAGTGATCCTGAAATTCACTCTGTAGATGAGGCTAGGCTCAGATTCAGAGACCTGTCTGCTTCTGCCTCATATTTTTCTTGAACCATGTCTATCAGGCTGACTTCTTGTATTTGCTGAAGTGTACCTGTGGCTTACTTTACACTAGCAAAGGAATAGGCCACTGTGTCAAACGGCATCAAAGAGTTGGTCTCTTTCCAAGTCTTCTTATTCTTCAAGAGACTGAGGTCCAAAGGTAAATGAACTTTGCCAAGGTGATACCAAGAGATGCTTCAGGTGGAGGCTGAGCCCGGCTCAGGCGTCTTTAGTGAAGGGGGTGGTATGTGATTTTCCTACCAAAGCACACATGACTAGAAACCACATTTCCTGTGACATGTCAGTGTTCAAGTGCTTTTTAGATGCTTTTATAAATAGACGTTTCTTTCAAATGAATACCACAAAGCCATTCATCATATGTCTCTCAACTTTTTAAAAAGCTCTTTATAGCATATTCTCTGCAGGGTTTGCAGCTGATTTACCTGAATGAATACACTCACCTACTACAGAAGCAAGATAGAATCAACACCTCCCAATAGTAGGCTCTTTCCTTCCTTCCTTCCTTCCTTCCTTCCTTCCTTCCTTCCTTCCTTCTTTCCTTCTTTCCTTCTTTCCTTCTTTCCTTCCTTCCTTTCTTCTTCCTTCCCTTCCTTCCTTTCATCCTTACCTCTCTTTTCAGGTACAAAGTGAAAGTTTGGTTGAAAATCTATCCCTCTTTTCTTCAAAGCAATATTTTCTCTTTTATATTTATTCCCTGATAAACTGTTAGAATATTTATTTTTCTAGGGAAGATACAAATATACCCCTGCTCTTATCTAGGTATAACATTCCTTCCCCAGGAATATTTTTAGACACATTAAGAAGTGTTTTATCTGACCTACTGTCTGTTTTGTATATAGATATTGGCATAATTTCCCAAGAAGAATCATAGTTGCAAATCATTTCGTGGATGTATACTATACACATGTAACATGTTGTATCACTGAGGTATATTGTGCTTTGCCATATATGACATTTTAGTTGAGAGCAGACTACATATATCACAATGGTCCAGTAACATAATGGATGTACAAAATAGCACATTTGTCATAATTCCAGCATTCACAAACTTACTGAGCGCACAGGCATGTGATTGTGTGTAATTGTGGATCATTATCAGTCATAGAGCCTGCATGGGTCTGCTCTAGGTCCTCTACAAATATGCTACAGTTGTTTAACTTGGAATTTTTTGTGAGCCTTTTGATTTTTGTATATTATTTAAAATTATACACAGAAATGATAGTAGTTCTTGGTAAATCACTGACTTATGTGTTCACGACACATACTTTTTTTTCAAGATTTATTTTATAGATGATTCCTTGTACTTAGCAACAGTGGTGTAGGACAAGGTAGAGCCTCATTTCACTTCATCTGTTGATTGCATCAAGATCCTGTCTTATTTCTGCCCTACACCATCAAGGGTTGTATAAACCTAATGCTGCTCCCAGTGTATGGAAAGTTCTTTAGGATAAGTACTACAGAATGTGTCATCATCATTAAACTGCAAGACAGCTTCAGTCTAAATGTTTATGCACTTACTAATATCATATTACAAATATATCTGAAGCATGTCCTGGGACCAGAGGTGTACCAAACATTACCAGAGCAGTTGTCTTCCAAACTACAGCTCAGCAGCCTTCTGGCGGTGGATATGCCACGCGTGACCATTATAGCCACGTGGTAAAGACAGGATAAAAAAAATCACTTGGTTTTCCATAAATATGTAGCTATTGACTTTTCATTTAAAACTAAATCTAGAAGCTGGAAAGCGGATTTAATAGACGCAAAGGCTTCCTGTGCAAGCCTAATGACCTTAGCTCAATCCCTAAAAGCCAGGGCCTTCTGCCAAGACAGAAACCACACAGGAACATGTTCTTCTGACCTCCATATGAGCATCTTGACATTGAGTGCCAACACACTCACACACACACATACACACACACACACACACAATCCCAGACACACACATAGAGTCACATACACGTAGACAAACACATATACAGACACATGCATAGACACACAGACACACACACAGACACACAGACATACACAATCCCAGACACACACACAGTCACACACATAGTGTCACATAAACATAGACAAACACATATACAGACACATGCATAGACACACAGACACACACACATATACATAAAGACACATACACAAATGCACACTAATTTAAATAATGAAGAAAACTTAAAACAACAGTAAAGCTAAAACAGCCAATCATGAAATTTATGAAAAAGAGATTGTGCCTTCAAGGTATACTGTAATTTCCCCTCCAAGGAGCTATTAAAAAGAGATGGGCGGCTGAAGGAGGAAGAAGCACTCATCCCTGGGGACATGCACACTGGTGCGTTGCTCATGGCCCAGGAGATGGTCACATGCCCATGTGAATACAGGCAACATGCAACATTCTCAGGGTTCCAATAAAAATAGAACATGACATTCGGTGGAAAATGGGAGTAAAGGTTCTACTGGGAGTTGGAGGGAGACAATGGTGGATGAACATGATCAAAATTCATTGAACAAATATGAGTATTTCACTTAATAAACTATATTACCTAAAAATAAAATTAAAATATCTTATAAATTAATTTTCACACAATTCTATAGTACCTAGTATTTTTATTGTTGTCTGAAAATATGTGTATGTAATAAAATTGAGGCTATATCATACAAGAAGAGAAAGTTTGAAGCAAGAGGACCTGACTCTATTGGCAATATACTCATTTCATTGCAGACTAGTGCTTCTTCAGATAATAACTGGTGATAGATACCATAGTTGAGAATTTTACAAAATCTGTCTATTTTCTGTTTAAGTTTTCTTTCATGATAGAATAAACTTGGAGATGACTCAAAGAAAGAAAACAAAATCTGGGCTACTCCATTTCCTCAAACAATAAAGGGACATAATGCTTTCAGTAATAATATTCACCAAGATAAAGCATAGTTGACAGCCAATACATCAAGGAACATGTTGTTGTTCCTTTCTAAATATAATCATGAAAACCTATTTAAAGATGTATTATCATTTCCATGTCTATTTTGCTTAGACAGTTTCTTAAATGAAAAGTGATATTAGATATTAGATTGATGGTAGGTTAATGGGAGACCATTTTGCAAAAATAAAAAGTTGTAATAATCCTCAGTTAATTATTTTAATATTGTTTTAATATAGTACTGTAATACAATAGTATTTCCTTTCCTAATGTATGAACAAAGTCTGTAATGTTGATAATTGCTATGCTAGTGAGTAAGCTATATCTTAGCCTAATATAGACATCAAAAGAGGATGGATAGAGGGAACAGGGTGGGGAAGGGTTTGGGTATCAGGTGTATGGAGTTTGGGTTGAAGCAGGCTGGGAGAGAACTGAAATCACTGAGATGGGCATCTGTGGGACTGGGGGGCTCCTGGAAGTCTATGGGTATAACCTTAGCTGAAACTCCTAGCAGCTGTGGACATAGAAACTGAAATGGCCACCTCCTGCAGCCAGGTAGGAATTCCAGTGGAGAAAAAAAAAAACCCACCCATAAAACCTTTGACGTAACATTTGCACTGCCTACAAGATGTCCAAGGATAAAGATGGGGCAGAGATCAAGGGAATGGCGAATCAATGACTGGCCCACCTCAAGACTCTTCCCCTGGGAAAGAGCCAAATCCTGACACTATTAATGATTCCTTGCTATGCTGGCAGATAGGAGGCAGCTGTCCTCTGAGAGGCTTCATCCAGTAGCACAGGGAGTGCTGGGAAAGAGGAGGGGGAAGGAATAAGGGAGCAAAAATGGTCAAGGACACTACAAGAAGACCTACAGAGTAAACTAACCTGGACCTGGGGAGGCTCACAGAGACTGAACCACCAACCAAAAAGCACTCATGAACTGAACCTAGGCCTCTACACATATATAGCAGATGTGCTGCTTGTTCATCATATGGATCCCCTTACAATTGGAGTGGGGCTTTCTTTGACTCCATTGCCTGTCTTTGGATCCCCTTTCCCATTCAGCTGCCTTGTCTGGCCTCAGTGTTGTTCTTAGTCCTGCTGTGACTTGATGTGTCAGGGCAGGTTGGTACCCATGGTGACCTCCCCTTCTCCTCAGAAGGATATAGTGGAGGGGAATGTGAGAGTAAGACTTGGAGGAAAGGAGGAGGGGTCTGCAATCAGGATGTAATAGAATAAATGAATAAATTAATGGAAAAACAATTTGTACTCTTAACTAGTTTTATAGACTAAGAATTTTCCGCTATGTTTCCTAGTGGCCTGTGAACTTGACCTAGCAGTGTGGTCTTGCTGTGCTTTTACTGGGAATTTAAGAAAGTGTGGCCTTGGGAACTTTGTAAATTCTTTAGAGTATGAATTGTTTTGTTTTGTTTTTTTAATTTTTATTTCAAATCAAACCCTACCAATCCCTCCCCTCCCCCGCCTCTCTCTCTGTGTATGTAATGTGGGGGATCTTGGTTCTGCAGATCCCTGCAACTGGTAATCATCTGACCCGATTACCATAAAGTGTGTGAGGACTCTGTGTCTCTCATGCCTGCCTGAATTCTCTTTTTTCCTCTTTGGTTTATTTATGTCTCTGGTTCACTGCAAATCTTCAACCAACAGACGTATCACTGTTTACATGTCTGTTCCGCTTGAGTTAAATTGGGTTATCCGGTGTTTGGTTTATGATTCAAAACTCAAAGGGGTAGAGAGGGCCAGCAAAGACAATTCCCTTAACCTAATGTACAATAACACTTAATTTGTACATTCTTTTTCTGTATTCTTCTCCCTAGGTTTACTTAAAAGAATTTGCAGAAAATAATTTAAGGGAGAGACTGACTGACTGAGAATTCAACCAGTGTATTCAATAGAAAGTCATTAATAGCAAAATATTAAATAATGTGTTTTTTCTCATAATAATAAAATAGCAAATACATTTATGGGCTCAAAATATGTTTGATTTAATTTCTTCTTAGTGGGGGGGTTGTTTTATTTCATAATCCTTATGCCTTAACTTTTTATTTTTTATTTTTTTTTAGATTTATTTTTATTAAAGGTTATACAAAATGTAGCAAGAAAACATATTTAACAGTACTTATAGATAGGCTACATTAAAACTATTATCATCTGCTATCATCATTCACAAAATAAATTGTTCCTAATTTGACTGATGACTTGGGATCATTATCTAGTCATCAGACCTGTGCAAGAACTTTTTCTCTTGACAGAAATGATGCCTGAACTGATGGAAGAAAAAACCCGAATGAAGCAGCAGCAGCAATTTTTCCCCTTAAAGAGTATTGCATGGCCAATCTGCTATCTCATGTTATATACTTGTACATGTTTTTAGCAGATATACTGAAAATTGCATCATATACAATAAGCTGTATTTGTTTAGATTGTATGTAGTTTGATAAAAATTTAGCCTATTTTTGTATCTAGGAAACATTATTTTAGCAATGTATCTATTTTGATACATGCCGTTTAAAGGAATTAAAACTATATGATCCAAACATAGATGGCTCATGTTCAATTTCATTCATTTTCTTTACCAAATTTGATACTTGGGTAAGTTAAAAATGGGCTAGAATGAGCATAGACATTTTCAAATAATCAAAAAACTCATTTGCCTCTATTTACCTAACATCTTAATGTTAGTTCACTGTCCAACTAGACCTCTTTTCAGTCTATATTTTGGTCTTATTTTTCTAAATTCTGTTATATATTCCTTTGATCCATCCACACATCATGTAGCAAGTGATTATGAAATTCTCTATCTGGCCTGAAGACAGGCAGGGACACAGATAGTACTAATCATAAGAGAAATGTAGAAATCAATTTTAAAATTACTATAAGAACCCAAAATTTAGCATACATTCAAGAAGCGAGTTGTTATTGCACGGAACCCTGAGAAGTGGTTGTGCAGTGTATTCTCTGCTTCGTGGGTTGACCAGAAACTGTTTGGTTGAGTGTCAGGCATATTAAGTATTCCTGTAAAGTCAATGAACATCAATACTTCTACCATCAAGTAAATGACACCTTGAAATGAAATCTATCATGATGATGCTGAACAGTAAATAAGAGAAAGGACTCTTGTCTGGAGAGCTTGTGTGTGGTGTGATCTGTCAGCCAGCAGCACACTCAGCCTTCTCTCTGCAAGTGACCTTGCCCACTCCAAGGCTGTAGTGGTTTGAATGACAATGGCCCCGTAGGCCAATATTTGCATACGTGGTCCCCAGTTGGTAGAACAGTTCAGGAAAGTTTAGGAGGTGAGCCATGATAGAGGAGGTGTGTCACTGGGGGTGAGATTTAAAGTTTCAAAAGTCCATGCAATTCCCAGTTAATGCTTTCTACATTGTGTGCTTTCTGCCTCGTGCTTCTAGATGAGGATGTAAGGGCTCAGCTACTATGTCAGCACCATACTGGCCCGACTGTTTCCATTGTTCTTAATGGGATGGTTATGAACTGTAACTCTGAAACTATCAACCCCAAATAAATGCTTTCTTTGTAAGCTATCTTGGCCATGTGTTCATCACAGCAATAGAAGAGAAACTATGGACTGGAGCAGCTGTGATAATGCATGAACTTGTCTTGGTGCTAAACAGGTAAAATAAGATCTATGTCCCAACAGAAAGAGAGTAAAGGTAGCCTGCCCTTGGGGACCTTGGGTAGCTACAGGAGTTTAAGGCTTTCAATGAACTTCAAAGAAGACATGGGAATGACAAAAATACATAAAAAGTCCAAGTTTGTCCATATTTTTCACCTCAGGAGAAATCAACTACATATATTAGAATCTGTTTTTTTTTTTCTTTTAATAGCTCTTTATATCTAGCCATGTTAAAATTAGGCTGAAATACTCCCTGTGCTTTATAGGGATATGGTCAATAGAGATTTTTTTTTTTTAATGCAGTTAGTTAAAAGTTAAGAAAGGAAACAAAGCAAAAGTCCTCTTCTAGAAGCTGGACAGGGTAACACAGTTGGAGGAAGAGCATTCCAAGAGCAGGAAAAAGAGCCAGAGCTAACTCTCTTCCACTGTTAGTAGCCATGACCATCCCCACCCCCTTTTCTCATTATTATATCTTGTTGTGTCCTGTTTGGCTGTCCTCTCTTGGAGACCTGCTCTTTGTTGAAGAGGAAATGGAGAGTAAGTGGATTTTGGGGAAAGGGAAGTGGTGGGGAGCTATAAGAGATAGCGGGGTGGGGGGGGTGGGGGAGCTAGGATGTATTGTATGAAAATAATCTAGTTTTAATTAAAAAAAGAAAGAAAAAGGTTAAGAAATATTCTACTTCTAAAAGGAGGAATAATCACAACAGTTCACTGGTTTAAAACTTTGTAGATCTGCCAACCTGTTATGAGGTAAAATACTAATATCTTTAAAATATTACTTACTATTAATACTCTCTTCATTGGAATTCTCAGAATTGCTAATCTTTTTTGCTAAATCTATGGTCCCCAAGCCCTTCTTCCCTCCCTCCCTTCCTCTCTCTTCTTTCCTCTCTCCCTCCTCTCTACCTTTTTTCTTTCTTCAGTTCCCCCTTTCTCCTTTTTCCATTTTTCTTCTCTTCCTCCTCCCTTTCTTCTTTCCTTATTCATTTAATGAAAATAGAATAATTTCTATTATTCTTTTGAAATGGAGTGGTATTCAAAGATTATTTCTATTTCTTTGGATTTAGTAAGGAAAACAATAGGAATAGTTCAAACCTATTGTGTGACCACATGAGCATTCTATTATGGCTGGGTAGTTAGAAATCTGTACATACAGATTTACACTGATAACCAATGAGATAAGAGAGCCTAGGTTTAGTATCCAGAAAATAAACTTTTTTTTTCTACATTAAAAGGTCCTCTGTTCATTCTTCATCTTAGGAAATGGGGTATCTGTGAATTTATAAAAATATAATACAGTTTCCCACTTATAAGTGTTTTTTTTAAAGCTTTGCTAAAACTCTCAGAAGGTTTAGACTTGAAGACTTTGATATCTTTGCTACAAAATATTTATGTGAACGCCAGAGTTGTAGGAAGTAGGTCAATATCCCAAGTGACTTTGAAACATCACAAACCATGCAAACAATGGATTTCCCACGGATATCATCAAGAGAGCTTCAGCAGCTTGGGTGTGGTGTGCCAGAAATGTGGTCAGTGGAGCAGGGTTTTCCCCAGAAAATGAATGGATTTCATTCATAAAGATTTCAGCTCTCCACTCAGATTCTCAAAGTCATTGGCAGATGGATGGTTAAAAAGAATCCTGACCTAGATGTAGTCAATCTTACCTTCACCATTGAGTTAGTACCCAGCTAACTCAACAGTGCTCTCTTAGTCTCAGAGCAACTGTGATTATTTTTGAGTACAGGAAGAACATTAATTCTAATCACACAGCTGCTGCTTACTGGCTGTCCTGTGGAACTGCCTCCATTTCCTCTGTGTGGCAGGACATTTTTTGCTTCTGACACATTCAAGACCATGCTCTTGCTTTCTTGCCTGAGTGCTTCCTGACGGAGACTCACTCTGGATAAATCTGGGTGCCTCTCATGATGATAGACTGCTACATTGATCATGACTCAGAGTAGATAAAAACGACTTAGGAAAAGATAATAGAAGAGGGGTAGTACCTCATTCCTAAAATGTTGTTATTACTTTGAGACAGTTAAATATTAAAGCACAGGTAGAGAACTATTAGATCACTTACTTTATTTCATTCCACTTAATGTTTCAGTGTCACTGGAGTTGAGTCCCTGGACCAACACATTGGCAGGCATTGATGAAAACCAGGTCAAGGATTAGGATTTGAGGCTGGGATACCACTCAGTCTGCACAGTTTTTGTTGCTGGAACAGGAAGAAAAGAGATTCACCATCCAGTAATAACCCAAGCATGGTGGTGCATACTTGTAATCCCAGCAGTGGCCATGCAGAGACACAGGATACCTGGAGATCACTGGCCCACCTGCCTAACCCCACCAGTGAGCCCCAGTCCAATGAGAGACCTTGTGTGAAAAATACTAATTGGATCACATGGCCTGAGGCACATTACCCAAGACTGACCTCTGACTTTTCCCTGCACACATGTGTATGCCTCCTCCCCAAACACATGGGAGGGGGACAAATTAAGATTTTTCTCAAAACTAACAGATTACCTAACAGATAATCAGTTGTCTGAATCTATAAAATGTCTGCAGACCAGCTTTCTTTATAGTCTCCACATTAGAGAAGGTCACCGTGAAGAGAGTCGGCTCTAGTATATCAAAGAAAGTCCATATATTTTACTGAGCATCAGCATGTGTGAGGAGTTGGGGATCAAACGAGGATTAAATAAGATAGTTTGGCTTTTCACAGACCTCCACTCTGTGATGGAGACCACAGGTTTATGTAATTTATGTGCATAATCAAGTCACAAAGTTGACCTCAGCTGGACCGCATTATGATCATGTCAGACTTGGAGGGACAAGCAGGCTGTAACAACTACAAGACTTCACAAAAGAGGTGACTGTCTGCAGAGGTCTTAAGAGGACATGGAGGAATTTGTTCTCCTAGATAGATTTAAAAATATATATACAACTGAGAGCTGGGGACGATGCACAGTTCACCTGAGGTCTAGGGAGCAATCAGGTGACACAAGGGTGAAGTCGTGAAGGGAAACTGAGGACAGGGAAGACACCTTAAATGATGTGCATGATTCTTTCAACTCAGTAGCATCTGAAATGCAAAGGACAGGGAGACTGCGACTGAGAAAGTATACACTATAGAACTTTTTCTTTAAAACGCTATATTAAAAGTATAGTGAATAGAAAAGTACATTGATGTCTGATGTCAGTTAGCACACATCTTCTGGGAGCCTATGATTGGCTGTTGCCAGGGTATGAAGAGTGCTACAAAGAACACAAAATCTCAGTGAGATTTCTTTGTACATAGGTGGTGGTGATTGTACGAACTCACAACTGTACAAAGTCCAGGTGTCGGTGGAGTATTCAGCCCACAAATGAGACACATGTAGCACATGAACTTTAGGTTTGCATTTTTCTAATAATTAGCAATGTGGTATTTTCCCCATATATTAATTGGGCCTTGTGAGCTTCATAGAGAAATGTTTAGTTGAGTACTTTGCCTGTATTTGAATTAGATTGGTTTTGTTGCTATTGTTACCGAGTTTTAGTTTTCTTTTATGTTTTCAATATTTTTGTTTTTGAGACAGGGTTTCTCTGTGTAGCCCTGGCTGTACTGGAACTCACTCTGTAGACCAGGCTGGCTTCGAACTCAGAAATCTGCCTGCCTCTGCCTCTGCATACCAAGTGCATGAGCCACCACTGTCCGACCCTTTATGTTTTGGATATTAATCACTGATCATGTATGTAATGTATAGATATTTTGTCTTGCTGTCTGCTTCACTTTTTATTCTGTGTGTCACTTTATTATAGGTAAACTTTTAGTTCCATGAAGTCTAAGTCGACTACTTTGGTTTTGGTTTTTATTTTGGGGGAAGGAGGAAGGGTTGTTTGATTGCTTGTTTGTTTTGCTTATTCCTAATACTTTTGAAGAAATCATTGCCAAAACCAATTTTGTAAGAATTTTTCTGGATGTTTGCTCCAAAAGCATTATAATGTTAATACCACTTAGATTTAGGTCTTTTATCTGTTTTGAGTTCGTATATGGCTTCAAATATTTTTCCAATATTTTTTCATATGTGGCTATCCAGTGTTTTGAATGCCATTTAAAAAAAAGAAAAGAAAAGATTGTCCTTTCATCACTGAATGGACTTAGCATCTTTATTGGAAAATAAATCTGACCATATACGTTAGAGTTGATTTCACGGTTTTACTGGATGGTTTTGTGTCAACTTGACACAAACTGGAGTTATCACAGAGAAAGGAACTTCAGTTGGGGAAGTGCCTCCATGAGATCCAGCTGTGGGGCATTTCCTTAATCAGTGATCAAGGGGGAGGGCCCCTTGTGGGTGGTACCACCTTTGGGCTGGTGTTCTTGGGTTCTATAAGAGAGCAGGCTGAGCAAACCAGGGGAAGCAAGCCAGTAAGAAACATCCCTCCATGGCCTCTGCATCAGCTCCTGCTTCCTGACCTGCTTGAGTTCCAGTCCTGACTTCCTTTAGTGATGAACAGCTGTGTGGAAGTGTAAGCTGAATAAACCCTTTCCTCCCCAACTTGCTTCTTGGTCATGTTTGTGCAGGAATAGAAACTCTGACTAAGACAACAGTATTCACTTTGAACAAGACACAAAAAAATCAAATGTTTCTTACTGTATACACATAGGTATTTCAAATGAGAACCATAACTTGTCTTTATCTTATCTTTCTGTGATGAAAACCCTCATAGATTCAGGGGGAGGGGGAATGGGTTAGGGGAACTGGGGGGGGGGGGAGGGGAAGACCAGGAAAGGGGATAACATTTGAAATGTAAATAAAAAGAATATCGAAGAGAAGAAAAAAAAATAAAAGGAAAAATGACCAGGCCTGAATTCCCCACCTTTCTGTTTTTCAACTACCTTTAAATTGAGCAAAGGTCATTTCTGTAATTTCAATGTGAAATTAAATTGTTTGAGTACTTTATTAGAAAACAAGAGCATAATTATTAGAATTAGTTAGTTAATCCACTATTAACTTTGAACCATCCCCTATGTGGCAGTGTTTTTTAATGCCAGCCATGTCTCCCATTTGCCAACATCTCAAGAAGTTTATTTTAATTGAGTCCTGACCCGATGTGCTAGCAGTATGTGTCACAATCTTACTTTTAGTCCACGTGTTAAATTACCCAGTCCTACAAGCAACCTCTGCTTCAGAAAACAATTTCAAATCTCAGGCCAGCTGTACTTTAAAAAGATTTATTTATGTATGTATGTATTTATTTATTTATTTATTTATTTATTTATTTATTATTTAGTGAGTACACTGTCACTGTATTCAAACACACCAGAAGCGGGCATCGGATCCCATTACAGATGGTTGTGAGACACCATGTGATTGCTACCTGTCTCTCCCTTCTGCCCTGCAGCTGTACTTTTGATCAACTGGCTACAAATTTAGAGCTCTCACAAGCCTACCCTCAACTCCAGTCTATACTTACACCAGCGAAACTTTTTATTGATGCTTCCTAGTTTATCACAAAGGGCACAGCTGGGGACTAGCAAAATGGAAGAAATAACCCTCCAGGTCTGGGCTGCAGGGAGTCTCCAGATTACCTCAGGTAGCCAGCACATTGGTGCTTTTGCCAACAAGGAAGTATGTAGTGTTTCCTTGTTCAGAAGTTTGTACAGACCTTGGTCTCTACCCAGTTCTTCTCCTGCTACTTTATTGTGTGGGTGAAAAGTTCCAACCTCTTTGTCACTTTATCTTTTTGGTGACCAACCTCAATCCAACTCTGTGTAGAGGCCTTAACCCAAGTTATTCCATTGTAAACTAGGGTGATATTAAAACGATTTTTCTTATTACTGAAAAAGTTTTATCTATGCTTTATTATAATTTTTTAATTTGTGTTATTTTATCAATAAAATGCCTTATTTATTCAATGTGATATATTTATTTTATTTATAAAAGTATTTTGTTTTTATTTAAATTATGACTCTCCTCAAGTTGTTTTATTTGCTTATTTTTTCAAAAAAATTAAGTTTTATTTTATTTTATTTTATTTTATTTTTTTACCCATTCACTTTACATCCCACTCACTGCCCTCTTCCTGGTCACATCCTCCCATGATCCTTCCCCAACTCCACTCCCTTTCTCCTCTGAGAGGGTGGGGACCCTGCTGGATAAATTCCCACCCTGGCACTTCAAGTCTTTATGAGGCTAGGTGCTTTATTTTCCACTGGGGCCAGACAAGGCAGCCCAGCTAGAAGAAGATATCCCACATATAGGCAACATCTTTTGGGATAGCCCCTCTCCAGTTGTTCAGGACCCTCATGAAGACCAAGCTGCACATCTGCTACATGTGTGCTGGGAGGCATAGGTCCAGCCTGTGTATTTTCTGTGGTTGGTGGTCCAGACTCTGAAAGCCCTAAGATTCCAGGTTAGTTGACTCAGTTGTGGAGTTCCTATCCCCTTTGGAGCCATAATCCTTCCTCATATTCTTCCATAAGAGACTCCAAACTCCATCCACTCTTTGGTTGTAGGTTTCTGCATCTGTCTGAGTCAGTTGCTGGATGGAGGCTCTTGGGTGACAACATGCTCCTGTCTGCAAGCATAACACATATAACAGTATCATATTAACAGTATCATTAATAGTGTCAGGGATTGGTACTTGCCCATGGGACAGGTCTTAAGTAACACCACTCATTCATTGGCCATTTCCTCAAACTTTGCCCCATCTTTATCCCTGGACATCTTGCAAGCAGGACGAATTTAGGGTGGGTTTTGTTGTTAGGTTGTTGGGTGGCCCTTCTGTCCACTGGAAGTCCCACCTGGCTACAGGAGGTGAACACTTTAGGTATTAGGAATTTGAGCTAGTGTCAACCCCACAGACTTTCAGGCACCTCCCCATCCCAGAGATGCCCCCACAGATTTAAGTTTTATCTATGCTTTATAATAAATCTTATGTATTTGTGTTATTTTATCAATGAAATTTATTCATTATTTATGCAACATGTAAAAGTATTTTGTGTTTTTTAAATGTTTGTTCGTTTCTTTATATTTGCTTCATTAATTTGATTTTGTTACATCTTTTATCATAATTTCAAAGTCATTCTGGTATGTTTTCATTTCTTCTACTTTTATATCACCATAGAAATTTTCCAATTTGCCATATGTAATGTTTTTGCCTTGTTTGAAGCCGTAAGTGATGATTTGGAAGTCAACAGTTAAAGATATCTATATCTATATCTATATCTATATCTATATCTATATCTATATCTATATCTATATCTATATCTATATCTATATCTATATCTAGATCATATCTATATCTAGATCTAGATCTAGATATAGATATAGATATGATCTAGATATAGATATAGATATAGATATAGATATATACTCACTCACTCATGTAAGACACATCTATGCAGTGTCTTGGATAAAATGCCAGGTGTGTTAATAAATATTTTGCTTGCACTGTTTACAACAGATTCTTTGTTAGTCACCTGGATGAGCCTCTTGGGGGAAAAAAGCAGATGTTTCCTTAATACTAGCAATCCCTCACTTGCTACACATTCTGCACGAAGTTTTGGTTGAGAGTCTGGTGCTAAGGTCAGCAGGTAAGAAGAGCTCAATCTTTTCTCTAATTGTGGAGCAGTAGATACCTTTCTCTTTTAACTCTTTGTTTTTAATGACATCAACAATTCCTTAGACAAACAGGCAAGGCCCAGTTGCAAATTCTCACTGTTTTGTGGGAAAGGATTCACCCAGAAAATGTAATCTCTTTTAGAATAAACAGATTGCTCTCTTAGAGTTTCCTGTTACTTAGTGAATTGTTGGGGTTTTTTTGTTTGTTTGTTTGTTTGTTTGTTTTCTCCTAGCACAATGAAATCATCCATTTCCTTGACAGAGGGGGGAAAAAAAGTAGGAATGGTTCATTTTTTTTTCATATTCCATTTTATCCTTTCTCCACAAGACAGTACTTCAGCACTCACATCTGCTCTTCATTTTTCTAGGACTATATTTGTAGTAAAGTTTGTTGTTGTTCTTCTTCTTAATTCTTTTAATAAGTCCTGGTTCTTCCTTATCTTGAATCGTTGGTATTCTGTTCTTAAACTAGATCAGTTTCACATTGTATCTACCATGTCTTAAACTTCAGTAGGGTTAACATTTTATATTCATTATTTTATTTGGTGCACACAATATGTTTTAGGAGCTCGTTGTTAATGTTTTTTGTAGGTCAGGCATCTAGCATGTAGTGCGGTCAGGCTACGTAAGCAACACCGCTTGAGAGTCTTCACTCTTATTCACTTGCTGATGTTGACTCTTTCATGCTTCTTACTGACCTTTTCCAATCTGTGAAGTTGCTTTTGTAACCACAGCAAAACCTGCTCTTCTTTCTTCTTATTCAAATGTATAGCTCCAAATAACTTAGTAAGGTCTCTATACCTTATGAACCATACTTCCCATTTAAAGTAGACCCATCTCTAACTCAGTGCCATTTCTGTAAGTTCCAGAAAGCAAGCTGATCTTGACTGTAGTCTCCATCTTCTGATGTCCTCAGTTTAAAGAGCACATTCACTGACATTCTTTTTTTTCTTTTTATTTCTTTTTTTTATTGAAAAGGAAAGTAAAAACACTTTATGACAAAATTAAAGATATACATGGAAATATGTCAGATAAAATAGAAGAGATACATAGAAAAACATGTTAAAATTGACAATTTTTACGGAAAATTAAAGAGTAAAGTGGTAGACATGTAAAACTGCTAAATTATTTGAAATATGAAATAGAAACATTTTGTGATAAAATTGAAGATTTATATGGAAAATATTTCTGATAAAATTGTAGAAAAATTTTAGGTGTTAAAAATTTTAAACATGTTAGAATTGAAGATTATCATGGAAAATTTTATATAGATATAATAATGGCAGGCATAAAAGTATTCCTAAGTTGATTGAAAGTGGAATTATAAACATTTTCTGATGAACTTGAAGATTTTCATGGAAAATATTTCTGATAATATTGAAGAAATATATACAAAAACATGTTAAAATTAAATATTATCAGGGAAATTATACAGATAAAGTGATAGGTATAAAGATAATGCTAAGTTGATTGAAGGTGGAATTATAAAAATTTTCAGAAAAAATTGAAGATTTACATGGAAAATATTTCTGGTAAAATTCAAGAAATATATAGAAAAGCATGTTAAAATTAAAAGAGATGCACATGAACATACAAGAAGCCTTCAGAACTCCAAACAGACTGGACTAGAACAGAAACTCCTCCTGGCACATTATAATCAAAACACCAAATTTACTAAACAAAGAAAGAATATTAAAAGCAGTAAGGGAAAAAGGCCAAGTAACATATAAAGGAAGACCTATCAGAATATCTCTTCACTGATATTCTTATGTTAACCATAAGAATATCTTATGCTGTTACGTTTACCAGCATATTTGTTTTTTCAAACTGGGAATTTAGAAGGCTATATTCACTAAATTTCTGTCATTTACAGAGTCTCGAGAAGACTAAGCCTCTTAAATACTAGACTTCTCACCAGAGATGATGAAAGCTAGAAGATCCTGGGTAGACCTCATACAGACCCTAAGAGAACACAAATGCCAGTCCAGACTACTATACCCAGCAAAGCTCTCAATCATCATAGATGGAGGAACCAAGATATTCCATGATAAAAACAAATTTACACAATATCTGTCCTCAAATTCAGCCCTGCAAAGGATAATAGATGGAAAATGCAACACAAGGAGGGAAACTACACCCTAGAAAAAGCAAGAAAGTAATCTTCCAATAAACCCAAAAGAAGATACCCACACAAACATATAAATAACATAAAAAATAACAAGAAGCAATAATCACTATTCCTTAATATCTCTTCACTGATATTCTTATGTTAAACGTTTACCAGCATATTTGTTTTTTCAAACTGGGAATTTAGAAGGCTATATTCACTAAATTTCTGTCATTTACAGAGTCTCAAAAAAGACTAAGCCTCTTAAATATGCAGTTTTCACCGAAAAGATGTTTTTGACCTATCTATCGAGGATTAAAATATGGAGGAAGGAAAATGCTAGGCTAGATTATAAAGCAATAACATAAAATAGAGTGCTGAGGGGACGGGTGCTTCAGACTTACAGTGGAAAGGCAGCGGCAAGCAAGCAGGAACAAGCAAGGAGGAAAAATTGTATGTAATTTTACACCCGCAGCAATCTCACAGACTTAAAAATGTGCTTGCTAAAATAATGATTTCTAAAGATAGGTTGAAAATACAAAGAAATCTAGAAAAACAAAGCAAAACACAATTGACATACATAGTAGGAAAAGAAATTATATGTAAGAGAAAAAATAGTGTATCGGCAAGATTATATGGGAATAACAACAAAGTCTGCCACCTCTACTCCTGTTACACACACACACACACACACACACACACACAGCAGCAGCAGCAGCAGCAGCAGCGCAGAAGAAGAAGAAGAAGAAGAAGAAGAAGAAGAAGAAGAAGAAGAAGAAGAAGAAGAAGAAGAAGAAGAAGAAGAAAGACATTTAGTAAATGCCATTTCTATGAATGAAAGAACCTAACCAAAAAAAAAAGTTTCTGTTGTGAATTCAGTGAAGAAAGAAAGAATGAAGGATGAGAGAAGAGAAGAGAAGAGAAGAGAAGAGAAGAGAAGAGAAGAGAAGAGAAGAGAAGAGAAGTCTAAAATTCTTCTGAGGGGAAATATTTGAAATGCATTAACTACAAAACCTGGGGATTCAAAGAGCAAAACACCTGTTATTAATACACTATCTGACTTACAATAAACACAGTAAATGACGGAGGGAGAAGCAAGGGGGGGTTACATGTTTAAAGGAATAATTTTCATCATGAATATAGTATCTAGCCAAAATATCAGATATGTTTATAATGTCTCAGAATATTAGACATCAGAAAAGCTCTCTCCATGGAATCTGTTTTCAGGAAGATTTTATGGAGATAAATCAAAGAGAGAAAAGAGCTAGCATTAGTCTGTTCAGGCTGCTACAAGAAAAAAATGCTGTATTTGTTAGAGTTACAGAATTTTAAAAGACTGAGAGCAATGCCTGGTTTAGCACACTTATCATCTCCGCACTTCAGATTTCAGGCTACACTCATCACAAGACCACAAGAGAAGAAAATAAAAAGGCAAAGATTTTAGAAAGTCTTTATTTTCCTCAGTTACAGAACCTAAGATTGTTCAACAACAAGGTACCAACATCTGATAAAGATCCAGTATCCATAAGCGATGTCTTTTGCTTACGTCACATGGCATAGGAGCCAATTCGTTTCTTGAACTATTTTCCCCTCACAATTCTGTTTCTATCATCTTAAGGATTGGTTTTCAGTGTAAATTTGTAGATAAGGACACATTCAGAATGTATTTGATATGATCTAAAAAGTGAAATATTTACATAATAAATGGTGACTGGAATAGAATACAAGGTGGAGTGAGCGAATTAGCCTTTACTTATCACAGTACAAGTATGCAAAACTGATAAACTAGAAAGTATGAAACAAGGGCATTGAGGTTACTTGTATCCACCAGAAGAAGCAGCTGAAAGTTTCAAAAGCTGGTGGTTATTGGAAATGAGAGCAGTAAAAAGTACAATGATTCATCATTTGTAACCAGCCCCCTCTCTTAATCAAGTGTATGTACATCAACCAAGACTCAGTAAGTTTTGCTTTAATAGTAGATGATGCTCAAATCTTTGGTCTTAAAGCAAAAGAAGGTATACCTCACTACAAAGACAATGTCTATCAACAGGAATGATGAGAACTGTGCTCTACCATAATGTTTCTGGATTCCAGACAGGTGGATGCTAGTTTTTACAATCTTCCTCTCTTTGAGAAGGCTGGAAAATCTGGAGAGGCTAAATTTATATGGCCCCACTAATTTCTTGTGCTGGTGGGTTACATATATCTCATCCTTTCATTCAAATCCCAGAGAGTTGCAGCAAATACTTGAGAAAAAGCAATATACTCCACAACAGCCTGTAACACCTTTAAAATAAGTGAATGTAGACACAATGAATATGCAATGCTCTGCAAACTACTCATTTAAAATAAACGTCAGTTCTTTTAAAACTGATTACCATTTTTTTTTTACAAAAAAGATACTAACCCATCAATCAAAATGATTTTATTGGTACATTTTTTTACTATAGCAAAAGCTAATTAATATAAACTTTACCTTTCAAGTATTAAACATAGTTTTTCTGATGACACAATTTTATATATAGATCCCTAGCAACTCCAACGTTTATCCTGCATAATTCAGTTTCCCATGCTATCTTCTTTCAGCTCCTAGGTAATCACCCCTCTATATTTTTTCTATGAACTTGAAACAAAATATAGGGCATTAGAAATGACATGTTAAGTAGAATCATGCAGTAGACATCAATTGAATAGAAACTTTTTTGTTAATATATCAATAACATTGTTTCTAATGGCTGAATAGTACTCCATTGTATAGATATACCACATTTTTTGCATCCACTCTTCTGTTGAGGGATACCTGGGTTCTTTCCAGCATCTGGCAATTATAAATAGGGCTGCTATGAACATAGTAGAGCATGTATCCTTATTACATGGGGATATCCTCTGGGTATATGCCCAGGAGTGGTATAGCAGGATCTTCTAGAAGTGAGGTACCCAGTTTTCAGAGGAACCGCCAGACTGATTTCCAGAGTGGTTGTACCAATTTGCAACCCCAGCAACACCTGCTGATGAAATTCTTAGGCAAATGGATGGAGCTAGAGAACATCATTCTAAGTGAGGTAACCCAGACTCAAAAGGTGAATCATGGTATGCACTCACTAATAAGAGGATATTAACCTAGAAAACTGGAATACCCAAAACATAATCCACACATTAAATGAGGTACAAGAAGAAAGGTGGAGTGGCCCATGGTTCTGGAAAGACTCAGTGAAGCAGTATTCGGCAAAACCAGAATGGGGAAGTGGGAAGGGGTGGGTGGGAGGACAGGGGAAGAGAAGGGGGCTTACAGGACTTTCGGGAAGTGGGGGGGGGGGCTAGAAAAGGGGAAATCATTTGAAATGTAAATAAATTATATCGAATAAAAAAATTAAAAAAAATAAAAAAATATATCAATAACATAGCTAACTCATGAAGGCAACCCCTAAGTGATTCTTTAATCCTAGAAAAATAATCAGCTCCTATACTCATTCTCTGGCAGTCATATTCTTAGCAACTAACAAAGTAAATTAATTATAGCTAAAAGTGTTCTTCAAAAGGGTTCATTCCTTTAAGGAAACTTCTAAGGTTTGAAATGATCAGAACGTTTATACCTAGCATTGGACTAATGTGTGCATTTAATGTGCACTCAATGAACGGGGTTATCCAAGCCAAGTTTGTGTCACTTCAGGAAGTGAAAGCTAAATGAGACAGTTGCACAGGAAATTCCCATGGGGACAATAGGGAGCTCTTGGCAATGTTGAACCTCATAGTTTTCTAGTCACACTACCTGAACTGGCTCAATGGTAATGTTTTTCTTATCACATTTCTATTCCATTCATCTGCCTAAGCAGTGCTGTTGGCAAAAGCTCTTTCATTTCCTGCTCTGTCTGTATTTTCTTAGTAGCTGCACCTGTGAGGATCATAGACTTTAACAAAAATGAGTCAACCATTCCTCTGGATCCATTCTCATGGGTGTTTGCAAGTGAACTCAGTAAAAAGTTCTGTTGTTGTGCTTTCTTCTTAAAGATCACATAATGATGTTCTAAGGTAGAACAACCTGCCCCTTCTGTGAAAGAAAGGAGCTCCTGGTCCACTGGTCTTAACTACTTTGGGCAATGAAAGACGGGCATTGCTTGGGAATATGAGAAGTTTGACAAATATAATACCATATGATACTAAGGAAGAGGGGTGCGTTTACCCTGAGACTCAGGAAGGCAAGAGTCTTCAGCTTGGTAAAAATCTGGCATTCCTCCTTAGAAAGCTGACTCCACAGATTCAGTTTTGCTTAGAAGTAGAAATCAATAAATATTTGTTATAATTAGTCCCACCTACATGTTTAATTTGAGAAACAGATTAAATAAGGTTTCAAAATATATCCCCAAAATTCAAGCGCTATGTTCCAAATTAGAAGCACAGATTGAGTTAATTTGATTTTAAAAATAGATTTCAGAGTGATCAAGCCACTTATACACAATAAATAAACTATTATGTAATCTAAGAATTGAAATGTTGATTCTATGTTTTGTTCAATGAGGTTTTAGCACAAGGATTTCTAGCTGCACTCCAACTACAGTTCATTCTGATTCCTTCACCTATTCTCTTTTTTAACAAATCCTAAATTTCAAGTCTAAATTCAGACATAAAGTCTTTAAATATTTTGAGATTAAGCATTTAAATAGAAATATTCTTATAAAAAGAAGTTTTCAAGACAAACATTCTTTTCAGAAAAGGGTCTCTTGGTAATTACACTTTTGGCATTTAAACACAGTAATTACAGTTTTCAAATGACCAGAAGTCATTACTCAAAAGCTTCTTCACCACTCAATTACTGGGTCATGTGCTTCTCTTGTGATTGGGCACTACTCTGGCATGATTCAACTTTTGTTTGGGATGGGGGTTGGGAATAGATGCTTAGATGCTGTTTTGTGTCAGCAGCAGCAGGAAAAGAAAAAAGAAAGAAAAGAAAAGGTCACTCTCTTTTGTATAATCTAGAAAGGAGGGAGTGTAATCCTCACATTCTTTTTGTGAAATCAAGCCGGTGAGTTACTTGTGTCAGAAATAGCACATTTCCTCATTACTGACCATTTCTAAAGATCCAATTTAAACTATTATAAGGACTATGCTCTGATTTGTAATCTGGACATCATACTCAGGGGATGGTTCTAAAGTTAATCCCCTTTTAAAGAGAAACAAAGTATTTAATACCAATTCTTGTGTCATGCAAGCCAAAAAACAAGTGCCATGGGATGTTAATGATAACTTATGGAAAGACAATGAACATTCTCATAGCAGCTGTGAGACTGGAGAGCAAAAGGCAGATAATGGGAGATAGGGAATGAACTGATAGAAAAGTGATGGCCCTGGAAAGACAGCAAAAATTCAAGGAGTCAGTTCCAAATTTCTATCAAGTCGTGTCTGCTCACCAATGGAGAAGTTTGGAACTGTTATTTTCAGCAAATCTTTCCAGACTCCCTGGTGCATCCTAAGATCACCTGATGGGAACATAAAACTTCTATTTCTTATTTCCTTAATTAAAATAGAACCCAAAGATTGAGATTCCCTTTGACATGAGCACCCACTACCACTGAGAGCTTAAGAAGTCAGTGGAACAGAACGGAATTTATGGGTCTCATAGACCAGAGAGGACCAGCTGGAGTCAGTCACGTTAGCCTGTGCTATGTCATCAACACAGGCTCTGGTCCAAACTTAAAACATTCCCAAGCCTGACAGAAAGGCAAAACAAGCCAATGATCTACAAACAGTTTTAGGGTTTTATGTGACTTTAAAACCCAAGGTTAGAGAAGACTAGATTGTTAACAGGTTACAATTTTTTATTGTGTCTCCAAATAGAAAACACAAAGGATTTCTTGTCTTTTGTTCTGTTGGTGTTGCTGGACTCTTGTCTTTGCACTATTGTTAATCTTAGTCACTAGACTTTCCATATCTGGTTACAAAAGCTCCAAGCTGCCTGTGTACAAAACAAACAAAGGCCAGAGAGGACAAAAGTTCACCCATGAGATAAGATCAGAATACTGAAGGTCTTTTCATTTTGATAGGAAGAAAGCTCACAGTACAGATGAGAGTCATTGTTTGTGCTGTCATGAGGACAGATATGGGATATTTACAGCTTAAATTTCTTTAATTCTCTCCTCCTCTTTCTAGCATCTACTTTGTGTCAGGTACCATGGTAGACTATGGAGAACAGAAAGAAATAAGTCATTTTCTTTAGCTCTAGGACTTCACGAGTATTTCCAACCTTTTATTGGTAGAAATAATCACATTAGTAGCTAATATGACATGTACTATGTGCTTTATATGTTCCTGTAGATTTCTAAGAACTTTATACATATAGTCTTTTTAATGTAGCATATTTTTTTGGACATAGACACTTTACTATCCCTGTCTTATATGTGCAGGCATAGAGAGCTTAAGTTAAATACCCAAAGTTACATAAAATGACAAAAGGTAGGGTAGGTTTCATACGAGACTCAGTCCCATGTTCTGTACCACTTAAGCCAAGAAAAGGCTGTCTCATTTTCAGCACCTAAGAGGCATAAGGCCAAGTCCCAAAGAATACGACATAAGAAGAAGAAAAAGAAAAGGTGAGGGCCCTCATGCTTAAACTGTTAGGAGAACCTCATAGATTCCATTTAAAGGGGAGAGTGATGACTATTACAGTGAAATTGGAAAAGATTGGTAGTACTTTGTTAAGATGAACCTCGTGAACTTCCTTGGGTAATTTGTGTCTTATCCTATTGTGGACTTATATCTGTGTCTTGGGGGTCGGGGGTAGTGTGTTGGATATATGTTGCTTTGTTTTACTGTTTAATTAGACTTTTATGAGCTACTGAATAATTATAAAGTCACTTTCCTTGAATCTCTTCGCACTGAGATTGACAGCTGCCCACAGAAGCCCTTTAGCCACCTACCTGTTTGATTACATTTACTTAGAACAGAAATTTACCAACGTCTGTGTGTCTCTCCTTCAGCCCAGCAGAGAAACAAAGACAGGTGAGATCCAGGGTCCTTGGTATTGAAAGGAATAATATTCCTCAGGAGAAGCTGGCTGTCATGCTGGGGAATCACAGGAATGGTAAACTGTAAGCTATGCACAGAGTGCATGAGTGGGTTCAAATAATACATGAACAAGGAGCGGTTCTCACCAAATGCTGCCCACATTCTGCACTACACCCTGGCTGTTTTGTTCTTGGTTTCCCGGTTTGATAACATTGATCCAAAAAGCCGGTTCTGTCCTCTCAGCTGTTCTTGTGTTTTGCCTCATTGCCAAACTGTTTTAGATCACGGCTCTGTTGTCTCTGGCCTCAGCCTCAGGTTCTGTGTTTCTCCTCTGACTTATTATGGATTCTTCTTCATTCTTTGGTGTCTACAAATGTCTCTCTCCTCACAAGTTTAGCTTGTGAGTTTCACTTCCTACTGCTCTTTAAGACACTTGATACCTATGGGAAATATTCAATTTTGTGTCAAGCTTCTTCAAAACTACTTGGTGCAAAACTTTTTGAGCCCAGAATAAGGGGTGGGCAGGATTTAGGTATACACAAGACAGGAGTAATTTTCTTTCTTCCTTTTCTTTCCTTCTGTTTACTCCCATTTTTTTCTCTGATTTTTGTCCACTGCTGAACACTCAGAAACATCATAAAACAACTTTCAAGAGAATGGCACTAGAACATAACTACTTTTATATTTTGGTTGGGGAAATCAAAGAATCTAAGAAAAAAATGAGCAGCCAGGAATGAAATTACACTCAAAACAAATGATATAAATTCTTGCTCTAAGTTGGTAAGATGCAAGTCACAAAATTGGCTCAAACTGGTTTAGCAGCAGATGTTTGAAGGAAAATCTGATTCACTGTTTCTGAAAGACAGAAACAAAGCTGAAAAAGGTAAAACACATTTCTTGGGACTGAGAATTTATAAAATTTTCTCTTAAGGACCACAACCCCCATGTTATGGAGAAGAGACGGTTCAGTTGGTAGAGGGATTTCCTAGCATACTTGAAGTCCTGGGTTTGATCACCAATACCACATATGCTGGGGTGTATACAGGTTACTCTTGTAACCCTGGCCCTTAGGAGATAAAAGCAGAAGGATCAGAAGTTCAAGGCCATCTTTGATGTGTAGCAAGATTTCAATCATTCTAGGATACAGGAGACCATGTCTCAGAACACAAACAAACAAACCAAAGAGACTATAATAAGAAGGCTCTTTAATACAGAACCAAGGAGCACATACAAGATTTTCAAAGGCCTTAGCAAATTATCTTGCTAAAGTGATTATCATAATTTGGATGATGCTGTTTGGTTAGGCTGGATAATATCTTCCAGTCCATTTCCAGACTAGATTTTAGAAGCTGTAGAACAAAAATCTATGTTCTCTGAATTGATATTCACCAGAGATAGTCTGGACAAAGAAATGCTCACACTAAAACTTTTATCTAAAAACTCACTGGAGACTTAAAATGAGAGTTAACTCGTAAGGCCTCTGAAAAGGCCTGCAGTTAAAAACAGTCCTCACCTTTTTACAGTTCATTTTTCCTTCAAACATGAGAAAAACAGAACAACTGTTATATTGCTATCTCCTAGTTTGTGAGTTGAGGGTGTTTTTTTTTTTTTTTTTTTTCTGTATTCAAAAAGTAGATGAGCAGCTAATGATGTTATTTAAAACTAAATGTGTGAGGAGTAGTTTCAGCTCCTAGGGTGACTCAGAGTCTTTGTGGAAATTAGGTGAAATAAAGCTAAACCTCAGAGAAGAGTATAGTTACATTTTACCTTAAGTTAAACACATTCCTTTAAATTCTGAGAAATTGCCATTTCAAGAGGTTTTTTAAGTTTGTTTGTTTGTTTGTTTATAAATACTGAAAATAACCACTGACATCAAGTAAGTCTGTGATGAGACACTTACAGACTTACTTGTAGTGTCTCAAAAGTACTAAACACACAAGAAAACAAAGCTATTCACCTGCTGAGCAAAGCCTTCTGGAAAAACCAAGGTCCATCATTTTTAGATCGGATCCACTCAACTGCAAGAATCAGACAAATATTAAAAAAAAAAAAGAAAGAAAAATTGAGAAGACATGTTTCTCAGCAATTCTCAAATATTTACTATCTCTGTAGAAATGAATAATTTACAATAATTCTATCTTAGGTTTATTTTTAGTACAAAGGCATTAACAAATGATATTTAAGTAACAACTCTGACAAGTATTCCGATTTAAAATTAAAAAAAAAACCCACTAAAATTATTTTCTTCTAAGTAAAACACCAACTGAATAAGTCATCTGAACAGGCTGCGTTGAGTCTGGGCAAGCTCCACAGAGCCTGAACAAGGGACTGCATGGCGTCTGAGCGAGCTGATGGCGACTGGATATTGTCTCTCCTGCGTGTTGGAGCTCCTTCACTGTGTTCTCTTCCTCCCCACGTTCCTCTCTTTCTCTGCCCTCTCCACTCACATGAAATGAGCATGCTATCCTAGATCACTAGGTAGCCACAGATCGTCTACCCGCAATGTTAGAACCAACATAACAATTACATTTTCTCCATGAAAAACTTATTACATAGAGAGAAGAAATCTTCATTTACTGCATTGTATTTTGCTGAACAAGGAAGAGTTTCCCAAATTAGAATCTTTAAAGGGTGACACACTACCAGGTGAAACTTCCAGACAAAGAGACATTGCCCTACTGTACAGTCAGTACAAAATAGCACAACTGGACAAGATACCATCTTATAATTTTAACATTGCAAAGATGAAAAATTACAGACAGAAAGGGATTTTCCTATGTTCATGTACAAATAATTGGAAAAAACATATAGATTTCAGAACTTTTTCTTTGTCAAATGCCAGTATAGTTACATTCATAGGTGTCTATAGACAAGTCACATTTTTCTATGAATTTATGAAAGTGTGAAAATCAAGAACATACATATAAGCATAAATTGATGGATAAGATTTTTTTTTTGGTTGTAAAGTGTTGGCTTAGAAAGAACAGGGCCTTGGGTTTAGTCCTCAGCAATAAAATGAATAAGCAAACAAACCACAAAATAATAAGTCATAAATGTTAATTAAGCACGGAGTGTCTTCCTGAGTACAGTAGCAACACACAGTGGCAGAACACCCTGAGCTCTGTTGCCAAGCTGCTCCATGAAATCTCCCTGACACTCAGCTCCTTATGGGTCTGAGCAAACAAAGCAGGGTGTGCTTCTAACACATGATTAATACTTGAATGTATTAATAATCTAGAGCCCAGCCACTGATACACAGGGGTTATTGAATATACGCATCTCTAGCTATGCTTGCTGCTCTAAAACATAGCACCCTAAACCCATTGCCTCTGGAAGACCCATTCTACTAAGTTCCCCAAGTAGCACATTAAAACTTGAAGTTGTGTCACAAGCCATCGCAGGACTGTCCTCTCATCCTTACGCTTCCTAGCCTGGAAGTCTGGGCTCTTCCTCTGCTTAGTCTTGACATCCAACTATTAGCAACTGGAAAAGTTCGGAAGTGCCCAGCCATTGCACTGTTCAAGGCATACTCAAATAGAAGGCTATGTGTGTGTGTCTTACATGCGTGAATCCAGAAGCACCCCTGCAGGTGCAGGATGGTGGTAGTGAGAAGCACCTGGACAGCAGCCAGCAGGGAGTTTAGAGCAGATTAACAAATCACCACATCATCCAACATGGCCTAAACCCAAGTTTTTCTCTGACCATTCTGTGTGTTGTACAGCCGTGATCTCCCTTCTGTTTCTCCTTTATTCCTGATGCCGTGTCACCGCCTCCTAACTGACTTCCTGCAGCTCCTGTCATTTCCTTTCTGACCACTGGTCCACCTTTCTGTCTCTGAAGACACAGAGTATGTTTACGTTTGTTTTAGAATCCTTTCCAAACCCACTTATAGTGGTCACCATGGATCCTTGCTTAAGCAGTGAATGATAAAACTCATTGGTTCAAGCTGCTGCTGGAGCTGCCTCAAGCAGATAGAGTAACCACATACTGCTTCCTTCCTGTTCCATCAAATATCATGGGAAATACACAAGGGAAAATGTTGTGACACATAAGAAGGAAGTTTTGTGTGTGTGTGTGTGTGTGTGTGTGTATGGTGGTGGGGGGTTGGGGGGCGGACAGAGGACCTTGCCAGGAAATCTGGTAAGGGTGAGCTGGGTTGAAAGTCCCAGAACCCAAAGGGATGGTAGAAGCTTCATCTGCTCCCAACCAGGCTCCTGACAGCCACAGCTCCCCATGAGAGGAACCTTGACCATCCAACCCGTAGGGGAAGTGACCCCAAACCCCACAACATGCAGTAGAGACATCCCACCCACCCCCAAACTGTATATAAGATCCTACCCAGAAGGAATAAAGGTGTGTGTGAAAGAATTACTCCATCACCTGAGGGCCTCTGTCATGTAAGAGCTGTACCATTTCCTGGGAAGAGAAGGCTCTCCCAAAGCTCTCAGTGCTGGAAGTTCCCCTCCACTTCCCTTGCTAGCTGAACCCTCCATCTGGAAGCAACAGCTGCTGCAGCTGGGGCAGCTACAGCACCAGAGCAGAGGTGTTGGCTGCACTTCCCCCTCCCTGCTTGTGCCCTTTGCCCTTCACCTGAATGAGGTCAGGCCAAAGATTTCCACAGACAGCATCCGGTGCACAGACCTGCAGGTTTTTAAATGATTTTCATTACTTACCTCATTCAATAAATAGTTTTTTACTGGAGAATATGTAGTTTAAGTATTAATATTGAAATGAACTTGTGTTTTTCTCTTTTTTTCAAAGGGTTTATTTAGGTCATATAAAGGTAGAGAGTTGGCAATATTTATAAATGTTAAGAGATTTAATGTGGAGAATAAAAGTGAATAGTTGCAAAAAGATACAGAACACATGTGCATAATTTTTATGGTTACTTTGTATGTGGGTCTGTGTCTATGTGTGAGGGTCTGTGTGTGTGTGCTACCATGTTTGTGCCACTCCTCACTTCTGTCACTCATGAATAAAAATCAACATGTTGAACTATGGCTTCATCTTCAGCTCAATGTCAAAATAACAGCTACAGCTCTGTCTTCTCTCTCTCTCTCTCTCTCTCTCTCTCTCTCTCTCTCTCTCTCTCTCTCTCTCTCTCTGTGTGTGTGTGTGTGTGTGTGTGTGTGTGTGTGTGTGTATGTAGGAAGGTGGATTCAAAGATTTCCTGTATATCAAAGGTAAACTTGAATTTATGTTTCAGACTCCTAAATACCATGATTGCAGGTACAGTTCTCTGAGTCTGACTCCATGATTCCAAGATTTAAAAACTGCTATTTATACATTCTTTAGGTTATAATGGAAGATGAACTGAACATTCACTTAAAAATCTTTACTGTATACGTTGAAATTCTCTTAAATGTGTTTATTATATGTTTACTCTTCTCCTAATTTCCTTCAGCACAATTTTCAAAGTATCTGTAATTTATTTTCATCCAAAGATTCTAAAGAGTCTAATTAATAACATAGTCATCAGGTAGCAAAACTGACTAATGCATTTCACACCCTTGTTCTAACAAGCAACAAGGTGATGAGGCCTGTGCTGTCTGTGTCTTTTCTACTCAGTCTATTTGGCCAGATAATTTGTGTGGTTCTTAGTTAAAACAGCAATACTTAAGAGTATGGGGTTAAAAATATAGCTCAGATATAAAGTTATTATCTAGTATTTATGAAATGCTGGGTTTAATACTACACACACACACACACACACACACACACACACATACACAATTAATTAGTTGTCCTTATTTAGACACTTAACTTCTTTAACTAGACCAGAAGCCACATCTTTGTTTTCCCTGCTTTCTCTAAATTGTTAGCATACTGGGAAGCCCAAGAAACTCATCCAAAATTATGCTTAAGAAAACACCTCAACAGAAGGGTGCTTGGCTAAGTTAAAGTAGATCCTCAAGTTCATAGAACTCTAAGAGTGAGACACGTGCACGTAATCTTCTTAATTCTATAGATGGAGAGATTGATTTTTGCCTCTGAAATTAGTTAGACTTGAAATTAGTTAGAATATTAGTTTCAAGCCTATCTCACTTATAAAAAGACAAATGGTGGCTGTATTTGAGATTATTTTCTTGTGCAGAAGGCACTGGTGACAGAAGAGGTGATTTGACCTGCTTCTTTAAAACCACAAGTTCTGACACAGCATTTTAGCAACACTCATTCTCAAGCCCATTTCATCAAATTGCTATGTTTAAACAAGTTGGATATGAGAACTGTTTCTACATGTCCAGTCGTCTGTATAAATACAGTCAACGGAAACTATTTTAATTGAATTGGGAAAGCTGATCTTGCAAATTACTTTCTCTGTTAATATATGAATTTTTTTCCATTCTTTACAGAATTCTCATGAATGTCAGTAGCCTCCTCCTAGCTTCCTATGTCATATTAAATGACAGGACTATAGCTTCCCTCTCCTTTTCCCCTCTCTTTTCTCTTCTAAGTTTCTTTCCTTCCCTTCTTTCTCAGCTTGTATCTATTGTGTATTGCCACATGCCAAGCAGTGTTATGAACACTTCAAACAGAATGACTTAAGACACTACACTGGCTTGCATTTATCTACAAAGAGCTTAGAGTCCAATAGAGGATGTTAGATAGCCATGGTTTTTCTGATTTCAGTGTGAGAGCTATGAAGATAAAGTTGAGCATACAATGAATAGAAAGCCCAAGGAGGGAGATGTGAGCTCTGAAGAAAATGGACTTCACTGTAAAGAGAAGATATAAATAGAGAAAAGGCTTCCATGAGAGATAGAGTGAAGAAGAGAGAGACTTAAGTATATAAGAAAACAACATAGTATTCAGACAATGAGTGATTCAGGGGTATGATCACAGATGGGAAGGAAATGGTAGAAGATGAGATTTGAAGGAAAGACTTTGCATCTCTCCCAATGCAAAGTTTAAAATTCATCATCTAGATGATGGATTTTGTATGGACATTGTTGGGCAGAAGAGTCATATGAAGATATTTATAAGAATCATAAACTTCATCATATTGTGAACAATGTTACATTTTCCTTTCAAGCCGATATGGCTTGAATCTTAGATGTCTTCCTTCACACAGGATCTTGTATTTGAATCCCTGGTCCCAAAACAGTGGCACTCTGACACTGTTAATACTATGGAATCTTTGTTTATACTTTGTTGCTTGATTCAGAATACCAGGGAGAGACTTTTGAGTTACTATGCAGCCTTGTTTCTGGGCTGCTGTATATTTCCTGGTCTACTGGACACATGAGGAACTCTGTAACATGTTTCTGTCTCCAGAGTCAGAATGGTTTCAGGTCATCACATTTTCCCACCATGAAAAACTGAAATCCTTCTAGACTTATGAACCAAAATAATCCTTTCCTCCCTCAAGATGCTTCTATTGGTTGTTTCATCAGAACAACACAAAAGAAACCTAATCCAGAGGTATTACAATATCTGATTCTCAACATAACACTGTAATGTAGGCCCAGATTAACCCATATTTCACAGGTAAAGAAGCAGAAACAGTTTAGTGCTGACAGTACACAAGCTTACAAACTCAACCAAGGCCACTCAGGAATAATTAAAGGCAATATGCGAGTTTCGGTTCTAGGCAACCTAACTGAGAAAATTCTTACCCTTATAATCCATAGAACAAACTCCAGACATCAGAAAAACCCATGCTCTTCTGCTCTCTCCAAGTTAACTGTAGTCTTCATGTTTTATGTGAATATAAAAATCATAAAAGATTTTTAAAATTCAAATTTTAGTGTCCCTGAATATTGAGTTTTGGTTTTCCATTCTCTTTGGTTTTCCATTGTGTGGATAGCTCAGCATTGTAAGGGATACATGTTAACTGTCTGTCATAAAGACTAAGTAATCAAGATGCTGCAACCCTTTAATACGGTTTCTCATGTTGTGGTGACCCCAAACATCACATTATTTCAAATTGGCTTCATAACTGTAATTTTGCTACTTTTATGAATCATAATGTAAATATCTGATATGTAAGATATCTGATATGCAGCCCCCAAAGTTTAGAACCAGTGAACTAGAGGCAAAGCCTTTATAGAAATGATGCTGATTCTTGGTATGCTGGAGGAAATTGAAACACAGACTGCCTGAGAAGTGAGAGAGCAGTGGATTTATTTTATCCCTGTGACTTTAGTACATCAGAAAGGACATGGCCACACTGGCTCTGGTAGTTCGTGGATTTAAGAGACAGCAGATGCAAATATTAAGAGGCCAGCAATTTACCCAGTTTCTAATATGGCTCTGCTTTTCCATGTTATTGGGTTTAAGGTCCTAGGCTGGAAACTTATCTCTACTACACCTTGGCTGTGCAGTAGCCTATTTTATGACTCTTCCACTTTTTGGGTCCTTGGCTGTAGAAGACACTAAGGAATTTCAAAAACAGCAAGAAAGTGAATGTTATAGCTAAAAAGAATAAAAGAAATTTCAGACTTTTCAAACAGTACCCAGAGATCTTAAGTTTGTAGACTAATCCAAGAACTGATATCTGACATTTCAGAGTCTGATGCCCTTCATCCTGCTCTTCCTGTGTTATTGCCAAGAGTCAAGATGGAGTTTCTGTATGTCTCCTCAAGACTTCCTGCAGAGCTCAGAAATGCTGTGATAATTTGAATGGCACTGTTGTTGTTTTGCTAGCTCTGAAGGAATTCAGGGAAAAGTTTCAAAAAAGTGATCACAACGGTTGTAACACAAGCTTGCAAGCAGCAGTTCACTATTTTTCTCTAAACATCTGCACCACTGTTAGAAGAGGGAAAGGCTTCTCCAGCATATCAGTTGCTTTCTAGGTGGACAGGAACATGTCTTAAAAACTGGAAAGCTAATGTGCTGTGCCAGTTTGCCCAAGGTTTTTCTTGTTTTGAGCATAAAATTTCAAATCCTTGGAACCACTTTTGGTCCTGGCCCAGCTACAGTGATTTTTTTTTCCCTACTAGGAAATCCAAGAGAGCAACAGATTCTGAGGTCAAGGCTAAAGGACATTACAGTGCACAAACAATTAAATGACACCTCTTTTTGTCCATGTTTGGTTATTTAATATTTTATAATTCTATAGCATCCTATTTAGTATTTTCAATGTTTTTGTCACCAACTTTATCAGTCTTTCTATGACAAGATTGATAGCAAAATCTAATTAAGGGAATATTTATTTTGGCTCATTATTTCAATGTTTTTGGTATATGCTTGACTGGTTTCATGGATGGTGGGCTTGAAGCAAAGCTGATCACCATAGTACGACAGACAGAATGAAATAGCTTGCCTTATGGCAGATCGGAAGCAGAGAAGGGAAGTGACTGGGGATGAGGTGTAAGCCCTGAGAGCACCCAGTGGCTTTCTTCCTTCAATCAGATCTTAACTTCTAAAATCTAGCCTTCTCAACACAATGTTACCAGGTAGACGCTGGACTTTAATATTCTCTATGGGGAATGCTCAATATCTAAATAATAAAATATTTTAAAAGAAAAGTTGTTTCAGCAAATGTTTCCCTAGATGTAATGCTCCAGTAAACAGTAGTAGGTGCTGGTCAAATAAGTAGAAGCAGCAAGAGGAGAAAGGAAAGGCAGGTGCTGGGCAGTTCTGTGCATCTGGGAAACAGACAGGAAGCCACTTGAAGTCTGCTAGGAGATATGAGCAAACTGGTTTCCTGATGCATAAAGTTAGTGTTGCATTTGGTAACAATGGCTGTGATTGGGAGGCCATGTGACTTTCCACTACTCTTTTACAAGGTTTATAATTAGTATGATGAGTGTGAACACTGCAGTTGGGGAAACATTAGGAGTGGGTCTGAACTGGGAAGTCAGTGAGCCACATGATCCTAGAGTTGCAGAGCATGAAGGTGGGGGCGACTCCTAAGCCACCAAGATGGCTCAGTGCATTTGCTCTGACAACATGAAGACCTGAGTTCGAATCACAAGCATCTGTGTAAAATCCAAGCATAGCTATGCATATAACCCCTACCATTGGGAGTCAGAGAAAGGTGGGTTCTAGGAGATCACTGGGTAGTCAGCCCATTAGGAAAGATCAGCATCAGGTTCAGTGAGAAACCCTGTCTCAAGGCAATAAAGCAGAGTGATAGAAAAAGACATTGATCTATTCCTTTGGTCTTCATACACATGCACCTTTCCATGCGCGCGCACATACCCATTTAAAACAAAGATAATGTCCTCAACTATACTTCCAACAGGCAACTGACTTCTGCCTTCCCTGTGGTCATCTCATGGCTTCTGTTAAGTTTATATTTAATAAAAAAAAATCTGTGAATAATTGTAAATATCCTGTTCTGTAAGGCCCTACCCACATAGTTGTTGCTGTTGGTCTAACTGATCTAAGAATAAGTAAGTGATTAACTGCTTTTAGAATCTTCTATTTCCGTGCATAAGGCAAAACCCTTGAGAAACTAAGGTTTTCTCTTCTGATTCTCTGGGAGTTAATCTAGAATGTTCAATATTTTTAGCTGCTAATTGATCCAAACCTAGACGTTCTACACCACTGAGTCTAGGAACATTCTGACCTTCACATCTTTCTTTAGCCTCACATTCATAACTGCTTTGTTTCACTGATTTGCTTGGCAGTTGTGTTTGCCAGATGATAACCACTACTGTATATTTATTCACCTTTAGTTTTCCATTTCCTACAATGCTTTCCTTCAATTTGGTGTTTTGAAATGTTAATATCTTTCTCACTTCAGAGTGGTTCACTCGACTATCTCATGCAGAATCCAGCATGGCCTAGGTGGGTACAGAAGGATGTGCTTCCTGCCCCTGAGACAGGTCCAACAAAGGCTTGTTTTGTATAATGTACATATTTTACATTCCTCCTTTAAGGAATGTCCTCCTGTTAAAGATCCATGGTAATCAGGCACAGGAGAGTCTGGGAGGCAAAGGTATGGCTAATGTCAACGCAAAATGGCAAATGCTGGGACCTTCAGAACAGCCGCTGTGGAAAAGAACTCTAAAAACAGGAGTTCAGAATACATAATTTCTCAACTATGTGAAAAAAAGAGGATGCAATATGAGTTGTATGAGGGGCTTCATGAATCTATAAAGGAACAGAGGAAACTACACTATGAGCCAACTTGTCAGAAAGATTCTAAGGAAGGAAATAAAGAGATTTAGAGAATGGTGATTGCAGGAGATCCCACCCAGCTAAGTATTTTTGTTTACGCTTATAAGGGCAGGCAAATCCCTGAGTTTGGGGCTAGCATAGGACATAGTAAGGTTAGACCCAGGTGTGGTAGAAATGGTCATTTCAGGACCACCCAGCCCCCAGCTAGTCTATTTTCTGTGCGTAACAGAGGCAGGCAGATCTCTGAATTCTTTTGTAATGTTAAAATATGTGTGCTTAATGGGCTGGGTTCACAAGGTGGTGGGGCTTAGGATAATCAAAAGGAAACCTGAAGCAAATGACTGAATTGATATGTAAACTGAAAAACTGGGCTTTCAGTCTGCAGGAGATCAGCTATTCAGAGAATTTTTTTAAAATAGCTAGAGAGAACCACTTGGAGAACTGTCTCAAGCAGAATAAAAAAGAGAGGTGTCTGGGAATGGAATAAAAAGGAGAGAGAGAGAGAGAGAGAGAGAGAGAGAGAGAGAGAGAGAGAGAGAGAGAGAGAGAGAAGCATCGGGCTGGAAAACTGTCTACAGCTGAGCATAGACAGCCAGCTTAGACCCACGATTTGACTTCCAGTCATTTGTTTTAGCTACTCCCAGACACCCCTTCCTCAGAACCCCTCTCCAAGCTGAGGCTGGTACTTAGTAGACTCCAATAACCTCATTGCAGTATTACGGGTGCGTCCTTCTAGATTTCTGTACACAGTACCTGCAGTACTAGCATGCCAAGAGTAAAGGTTACTTTTTTTTCCTTTTTTTTTTTTCTGTAAGCTACTTCCTTCATGCCAAGAAGTTTGCAGACTGCCTCATTATTTGATAGCTATGGAATGTAGAACCCTGATAATAGGTAATAGTTAAGTCACGGGCACAAAAGGCAAACTTAAGAGCAGCTGGTTGTGATTACTATCTCCTTTGCTCTGGAAGCATATGTTGTTTACCCCTAAGGGTGAAATATCTCAGCCTGGTCAGGGATGGCCCAGGTGCGCTGGTCTTTGAATGACAATGACGTAACTAAAATTTGCTCCTGGGCCTAGTAACAGATAATCATCAGCCAGAGGGCAGCAGCTGTTATCTGGAATTCATTCCCGGGCTTCTGCCTCAGTTGCTTGCCCTTTTACATTAAGGTCATAGAGAAGCTAGGCGGCTGATTAGAGTACCAGCAGCTTGTCTAAGCTGCCTGAGCCTTGTTGCCTGAATGAAGGAAGGCCAGGAGGATTTTGAAGGTGAAGAATATAAACTTTGTTTCTTCTAGATTTAGTAAAGTGAACAAAAACTGCAGTTAGTGCTGTGTACTTTCAGGAAGAACTAGAGCCCGGACTTCAGGATGAGGATTTCCGGGGCCGCTGGGTAAGACTTTCCCATCATGCATGAGCCTGATCCTCCTAGACAGCCCCACTGAGCCTTTTACAGATGGTCACAGGGCTCACAACACTGCAGAGCTAGTTTCCCCAGTAGTCTACAGATTGATTCATTTATGCACCATCAACGAAAATGGTGTTCATTGGCTGAATGCACTGTGCTGGTTTTAATAAAAGCAAAACAAAACAATAGTTGTTTAATAAAAGAAAAAAACAGAAAACAAACAAATAAACCAAAAAAAACAGGAAAAAAAAGTTGTTGAAATGTGGGTCTTATACTTAAGAATTTATATGTAAGTTTGATTTTCTAGTAACTCTAGTTCTGATGACCAATCTCCTGAACAAACTAGAAGAAATACTTCTCTGATTCTTTCCTGGACTACCAACTTCAACTTCACTGGAGAATACAACATCATCTCTTCGTTTATTACTTTGTGGAGCAACTTGACGTAGTACTTGCTAGGTAGAGCAAGAATGAAACATCTTTCCGCCCTTTGTGAACCTCACATTTGTGTCTTGCAACTTTCCTAAATATAAAGGCTTCTAGTAGGTAGATAATGGCAGCCAGCAGCAAGACTGGATACCATAAACTACTGTTTCTGCAGCAGTCAGATTGCTTGAGAGCTGTGTTCCCACTCAAAGGGCCAACAGGTAAACAGAAAGAGTCTCTACCTGGATTATTGACACCATATCAAAACAACTTCTCCCAGAGCATTTGTGACCTCCAGGATCTAGGATAACTTCTCACTGTCAAATCTCAGTGTTACTAGCCATAACAATAATATCACAATAATAGGAGTGTAAGGTCTTAGTATTATCCTGACTTAGCATATAAGAGATGCAGCTATGAGAGCACAGTAAGCATAGAGGACAGAGCTATGAAAGCATCTTAGATCTACTAATCTCCAACTTAAGCACATGGAAGTATTCATGATGTTCCTCTTCTGGTTATTTCTCCCCTTTCATTTCTTTAAAATTTCAAGAACATAAGATGTAGCGGAGAAGAAAATTTTAGCCATTTGTTTACTGTGTCTAGGAAATATAAAAAGAAGACTGCGGACTGGAGAATGCCTTACTGATACTCTGGCAATCATAGTTGCTATCAGAACATGGTCATTAGTATTACAGGAATGGCAGCTGCATCCATAATTCTTTGTCACACCTCTTAATAACTACAAGAGGTATTTTATGTATGTATACGTGGATTCAATTTTAAGCAGGGGCTTAGAAGTCAGGAAACCAGCTAGGTCCTAATGAAAGGATAGAAAATACAGCCTAACTCTCTAATGACCCCAAGAAGTCAGAAGTTTAAAATGCTGTCTCACTCCAAAGAGGCTTTAACTCCAGACTTCTAAGGAGCCCCAAACACTTCATATCCCAGAGCCTGCTCTTTGTTAGAAACTAGGTAAAAGGTAGCATTCCAGAGCCTGCCCTTTGTTAAGAGCTAGGCAAAAAGGCCTTGAATAGGTGATCCTGGCCCCATAAGGTAACTGGAAATGAGTTAATTATCTGCTTGTCTTGCTTCTGTAAACTGCTTACACCATTACCCCCACCCAGGAGTTCACGGAGCTATAGACCTCCAAGAAAATAGGAAACTAATTGGTCCACAGAGCGTGGGCTCCAATAATTTAAACTGATTGGCCTAAAAACTATGCAGTGGTACAAATCAATTGGCTCACATTAGATGGGATCTCGATGCTAAGGAATGATTGGTTTGTGATTAGAGGGCTTTGTTGTAAACTTATAAAAGCTATCCCAATTCTGCACTCAGGTCCCACAGTCCTCTACCCCTGCATGGTGTAGACTGTGGACCCCTGAGCCTCTGGAATAAAAATCCTCCTGCTATTGCATCAAGACCGTTTCTCAAGAGTGAAATGGGTATCACCTTCCAAGACATGGGGTGCTGGGGCGCCCTTGGTTTTTAGTAGTCTTACACTAACTTCTCTTTATTATATGTGTGACTTGGGAAGGTTCTGCCTTCAGAAATGTGTGCTTCAGCTGACTTCCCTATAACATGAAATAACACTACTACCAAACAGATGATTAAATCAAATATTATTTGCAAAACAGTTATTGTAACTTTTGTGTGGTTGTCAGTTGAAAAGTAATATTTTTTAAGAGTTACCAAAAAGAAAAACCATTATGTACTAACCAGTAAATCAAAGATATTTGTTCCATTGTAAAAGAAAAAAATTGTAAATCCTAAGTGATGTGTGTACCCTGAAGTATAAGAAAGATTAAGAGAGCAGAAAGAATTGTTCAATGGTTAGAAGGTAAAATGGTTAAATGGTTGAAAGTACTTTTTGCACAATGACAAGAGTTCAGATCACAGCACCCACATATCTAGTCAAATATCCAGAACACACTGAAACTCCAGGTCTGAGGGATCTTAGATCCTTTCCTGTCTCTGTGTACACTCAACAAACACATGCACCAGCCCAGGTGTACACTTGCAAAGACAAAAACACATAAGTAAAAATCTAAAACATGGAGTTAACATCTACAGTAAGTCCAACCTTAAATAGGGCAGGCCTTCTATTCTGTGGTGTTATACATGCCTGCCTAGTAGAACCTGGAGTTTAGTCAGTTCTAAAATACAAGATGGAATTGAACCAAAACTTTCACCTAAGGGATAAAATAGCCATCTTCAAATGGAAACTTCTTCAAAGGGAGACAAGTGGGTTGATACATTTGGTCTAATTACAAAATATTGATCATAAGTCAGAGACATTAGTGTCTACTTGGATATTCAATGTAGATGGGATGCCATGGCATGTAAATTAATACAATAACCTCCCCATTATCTGAAATTTTACCTTCCATGAATTCAGTTATCAGCTAGCAGCCATGGTCCAAAAGTAGCAAATATAAAATTCTAGAAATAACTCTTAAGTTTAAATGATATGACAAAACTTTTGCAACATTTTCTGTTTTGCAAGAGCATGAGTTGCCACTCAGTCCTACTTATACACACTGTAAATTACCTCATGACCTTGGTGAACCCCCCACCCCATATATATATATATACATGTATGTATATATGCCTCTCACTCTCAGTCACTTTATAGATTTCCAAGTGAGCAAACCAACTGTCACTATGTCATGGGGCTTGTGTTAAAGTAATACTTGCTTATTTGGCCCCAGGGTGCAAAAGCAGGGGCAGCAGTAGTTCAGGTATGCCAGAGAGAAGCCACAGAGTGCTTCCTGAGATGGCATAGAAACTCCTCAGTGTGAGATGGATGACAATACTAATGATACTTAAAGTCGTGGAATTAAAAGTCTCCGTCCAGAAAATCATGAAGAAGGGAATTTGTGCTAATTTTGCTGTTGCATTTCAAACTATACTTAGCTATAGCCGCAAGGAAGGTCCTAAACTTGAGTATATGTGTATATGGAAATAATAGAGCATGGTAGGAAGCTTCATAGCACAGATGTGGTTGAGGCATTCCCTGGAAGCAACCCAGCAATGGACATTTATTGCACTAGAAGAGTTATTGGTCTGCTTTGTTTAAACTTCATAGTCCTGACTTTCTTGTTTTCTCTGCTCTAGTTCATGCTGCTTGCCAGTGTGAAGTTTTGCTGGTCACCATCTTAGGAAGGATTACTCTGTAACAAATTTCCATAAGGTTAGGCCCTCAGCATGCTCAGATCTCCAGGGTTTAGACTAGCTGTCAGGGAGGCTGGCTTCTAATTTGGAGACTCTGAGGAAGCGTGGATTTTCAAGTCCACTCACTATGTCTTGTTTGTTGTTGCTATGCATCTGAGGTAACTTTTGTCACTACCTATAAGTAATGACAACCATTGTTCCTACATTCCATATTACCTGCCCTCTCACATGCTAACAGCCAGCAGTAGCATGAGTCTCTTCGTATGTGTAACAGTCTTCTCTCTCTCCTGGTGCTAACTAAAGAAATTCACCACTTTTGAAGAACCCTGATTAAATCTCACCTACCTTCATGTCTTTCACTCTCCAGCAATACCTGTGTAAAATTCCTTCACGGTAGCACTGTACTTGACAGGAAAGGAATCCTGAGGTTCTTCTAAGTGTCATTGCCACTTATAATCCTGGGCCGATGTTATTTGTAGGGCAGGGTGAGAATGCAATCCTGTAGTATATACAACATTCTCACCTCTATCTGGGAAGTATTGAAGAGACTATTCCTTGTTTTAGGGAGGTAGACCTGGTTCACAGGAGCAGCACCTAAGTGACTTCATGTTGTATCCTGCAGCACAGAAGCACGTCTGTTAAGTGGGATCAGGGATCAGGGGACATTTGTTCCTGGTGGAAGCCTACAGGGTAAGGCCAGTGGTGAGCAGAGAGGGGAGCTCACAAGGGAAAAGACAGAAAGGGAAAAGTGGGACAGGGGGAAGAAACAAAAAGACTCTCCCCATTAGAATCTCCTGAGAGGTTTTTTTCAAAACCACTTAGCCATATTTAACCACAGACTGGTAGAATTCCATTTTCAGACCTGTGTGTTTAAAGCTCTGCAAGCATGCAAGCATTCACTCCTGGGGGGAGGGGAGGACTGGAGGATTGGAGGATTTAAAACTGCAAAGCGAAAACACTAAGCACTCCCGAAGCAGACACTCCTAGATCATTTCTAGAGTGTAGTAGGAAACAGTCTTTGGAGGCAAATCTCTTCCTGATAAAAGTAAAAGTTGCTCCAACTCCCAAGGGCTCAAATGGAGGTGCTTTCAAGTTTGGCTTTCTCCAATCCGTGGTCTGGGGACACGTCACCCAGCAGGGCCCACGGAGAAGCAGCAAAGTACACACAGACTGCAGAAAGAACCATGCTCCTAAGAGCTTACCCACCCTCAGCCCCAACAGTCAGTTCCAATTAGCAAATCCCACCTTAAGTGTGGGCTTAAACTGGGGCAGGGTTGGATAAAGGGAGAGACACAGTCTTAAACACGTGACAGAACACAATAATTTCTAACTCCATATTCAGAGAACCAACAGTCTCTTTGGCTTTCACTAGCACTAGGCATATGCATGGTAGGTGCACAGACATGCATGTAGGCAAAACACTTATTTACATAAGATAAAAATAAAATTTTTAATAAGTCTTGACAACTTATGAAAACATACTTTTTAAAAATATTGCTCTTTTAGAATTTCCTTCAAGATTTGCATACAAACTATTTAATATTGCTTAGAATTGGAATATATATATACATATATATGTATATATATAAAATCAATAGCATGACAATTTATCTCTATAAAATTTAAAATAAATTATTGTTTCATTTATAAATGCCTAGTTCAATTTGTAAAATATTAAAAGTGTCTTTTGTACTTCAGTTGACGCCATCATCTTTATTTATAATGTTGTCTAATAAAAGTTTAACTCTGAAGCATTAGCTTGAATGAAAACATTGACATTAAAATTCCATGAAGTACGTTTTATCTTGAAAGCCCTTTTCAGAGAAATTCCTTTCCAAGCAGATTTTACCATTCTACTTAATGTCAAGCCCTGGGCTGGCCAAGATGGTGGAAGAGATCGCGTGAACTAAGACCTTGCACTTTCAATTCTCTTCTCGGTGAAATCAAAACTGGGGACAATTATTTAATGTTTTCTTTTTTACCATCTTTGAATTGCATATTCTGTTTTCATTGCTCCACTTCACATACCTTCCTATCATGATGTCAATGATGAAGTGAATTATTAATGATAAAACTAGTAAACTGGTCGAGTAGAAAAGAATAGATTGTAGGTTCCAGAGAACTACTAGCCCAATCCCAAATTCAGTGTGTGTTGGGCATGGGGACAGAGCAAGTGGTAAAACTTTTAAATGACTTCTGAACAGAAACCAGAATCATCATTCAACTATCTAGACACATAAAAGCTGGTAGAAACTGGCAGCTCTGGCTAAAAGAAGTGGCTTTGCACCTAACTTATTTTTCTAAATTAAATTTTATTAAGAATTTTTCCATTCAATATATTCCACACCATACATTTTGATCATATTCTTGCCCTTCACTCAACTCTTCCCAGATCTTCCCAACTTCTTATCCACCCAACTTCATGATCTCTCTCTGTCTCTCTGTCTCTCTGTCTCTCTCTCTCTTGTGTATGTGTGTGTGTGTGTGTGTGTGTGTGTGTGTGTGTGTGTGTGTGAGAGAGAGAGAGAGAGAGAGAGAGAGAGTGCTTGTTTCCCCCCTCAATAAATAAATAAGTGTAAAAAAAAAAGTATCTTCAGTTTTAGCATCAGGGCACACCAAGTCTCAGAAGACACAGAACAATCTTGATAAAGGGGACACTGAAGCTCAGACAACAAACATATTCATCTGTTGGAGATGAGCTCTATTCTTTACTCTGTGTAACCTGGATATCCTTGCCCTCTCTCCTAATCTCACAACGAGGCTTATATTCCCAGGACTAGCATGCTGAAAGTCAATAGGATTAGGACAGTGCCAGGTTGTTCAGAGACAGGCCATCAAAGAGCATAGGGAAACACATAACTAGGCTGTTCCAACAGATATGTCTTTGAATCTAAATTGGTCCTGAAATATATATGTATACATGTACTTTCTAAATTACACAGGAAGGAGCTGGAGACATGACCTAGGAGAAAAGAGTGCATACCACTTCTGGAGAGTCCAGTTTTCAGCTCTATGCAGCTCTCTCTCTCTCTCTCTCTCTCTCTCTCTCTCTCTCTCTCTCTCTCTCTCTCTCTGTCTCTCTCTTTCTCAAACATAACACCCAATCTACTTTAACATAAATTATTTGGGAAAATGGGGGAGCTCTCTGTTTTGCTGTGTTAATTCATTCCTATTCATTTTATACATTTAACTTAGCTGTGTTCACTTCATTTTGTTTGGATTCTTTAAAGTAATTTTTTCAGGAGGAATTTTTAAATACTTGTAATGTGATCATACTAAGGTGTGGGTATCATCTTGTTGCCCATCAAGCCCAGATGCTCTGAGATGCTTTTTAGCCACTAACACAGTTTGGAGATCATAAGAAGCCTAAAATTTCTCACTGTTTCATGAGCCAAGTCACCCCTCTATGAACATAACCTCTAGCTTTAAAATATGCCCTATGGCCTTGTATAAAATGAATGGGTGAACTGAATGTTGTGTGGTTAGTGGAGTTATTCAATCTTTTATTTTAATTTTGAAAATGCAAAATTGCCTGAGAATGCTGAAGTCCCAGGCTCAGAAGGCCAGCACTATTTTAAGCATGTCTCTGAAGAATATCCCAGAGAAGGGCAGTAGACACATCTGGGAAGCTATTTTTAGGATCCTGCACTTCAGAAAGACTCTGGAAAGTTGGGAACAAACCGTAAGTGTGACAGGAAATGATTTATGAGTGAAATCAAGACAGGAATACAGGATGGATCAACTAAGGCAGCAGGGTTAGACAGGAAAGATGCCTTCACCTGCACACTCCCACAGGGGAATCACAGATTGTAAGATCTAGGACCCTGTTGGATGAAAAGTCACCGGACACACTGAGACTGAAAGCCTTCAGAACCATGGGAGCTAGAGCCAGACATTCTGGAGACAGATTCTCAGTCCCTGCTGGAGCCTGCTTCCCTTCAGGGTCTTCCTGTCGCCCGTGTCCTTGGGCGGCAGGAATGTTCATGCTGTAAACCCCTGCACATTACAGTGTCTGCAGATCACTAAAAAACCTTTCTAAAGGGATTATTCAGGCCACAGACACTTCTAAATAGCAGCATAATGCTATAGAGGATATCGTATCTAAGGGCTAAATAAGGAACTATTTCGGCTGAAAACTATTTGGTTAATAGTTATAAAATAAATTCTTGTGGACCTGTTTAGTAAAGATTATTTTCTTTAAAGTATGGCAACCATTGTACTCTCTATAAAAGCGTTCCTCCTCAGTGTGCAGAAGGATTATTTTTAAAAGTTATCAAAATTCAATGTCTGATTTTAACCTGGGGATTGATATTTGGCAATCTAAATGAACTATCAAACAGGCCCAAACTGCTAATGTGTGCACAAAGGAATGCAAGAGGACAGGAGAAGGCAAAGCACCAATTAGACAAGTTATCCTGCCAGGTGGTGGTGGTGCACGCCTTTAATCCCAGCACTTGGGAGGCAGAGGCAGGAAGATTTCTGAGTTGAGGCCAGCCTGGTCTACAAAGTGAGTTCCAGGATAGCCAGGGCTATACAGAGAAACCCTGTCTCAAAAAACAAACAAACAAACAAACAAACAAAAACCCAACAAAACAAAACAAAACAAAACAAACAAACAAACAAAAGACATGTTATCCTACCAAGTAAACCCCAAGTACCATAGATTATGCTTTCCTGAGTCACTGGTCACACCTTAGGTGCCTCCCACCCCAGCATTACAGAACAGAGCTAATGTGGTTTGTTATCCTTCACTGCTTGAGGACAAGACCTTACTGATGAAGATAAAACTTACGCATTTCATCAGTCATGAAAAATTTAGCTGATGCCAACTAGAAACTTCACCCCTACTAACTACTGCTCATTGTGTTGGAAGGCACAATATACACGACCAGAGGAGAGACATCACTCCCCCATGAACATTGTGTCCTACAGTAGCTACCTGTCTAGAAGATATGCAGGTTCAATGATAGTGAAAATATTATGGGAGCAATCAAGTGAAAGAAAATTTAAAAAGAGAATTAAGACACACTCTGTGAGGGAGAACCCATACCTGACATTGGCAAAGTGGCTAGGAACCTGAGACTAGACAGGTCACCAGTCCTAAGGGGAAACCTTCTACTATTGCTTTGCTAAGGGACACAGCAATAAAATGACTCTTAATAACATATTGCTACATCCATAGATCACTGCCTAATTTTTGCAAGAAGTAGGTCCTAAATGAGATATCTTCATCAAACCACTTTCCACGGGGCTTGGGGAATCTTTGTAGAAGAGAAGGAAGAAAGATTGTAAGAGTTAGAGATGATGGATGATGTGAAGGAAAGAGTCTGATGCTAATCTGAACTCAGAGACTGTGATACCATAACACATAAGACACGTACAAATTCAAGCTGGAAAAAAATTTCCCAGCACAGAGAAAGGGAAGTGCTGCAAGTCACAGCCTTAAGTTATTTGCAATTCAAGCCTGCTGGGAGAGAAGTTTTCGCCAATGGAAGGACACTGAGTATATAAACTGCATTCCAGATCAAGCCCCACACTCAGGAATAGCTTGCTAACACAAAAAAGGACTCCATGGTTTTATGGATGTATGTTGTCTTTTTTTGTTTTGTTTCTTTTAGGGTTGTTTTTATTAGGATGGGGGTTTCGTTGCATTTTTGTATTTTGTTTTTTGTTTGTTTTGTTTTGAGAGAGAGAAAAGACAAAATTGGGTAGGTAGAGAGGTATTGAAGACTTGGAAGGGAGAATTAATATAACAAAAATATATTGTATGAAAAAATTCAGCCAATAAATAAAATAGTTAAGACCTTAAGGAAAGTATTCCCATGCCCCAATTGTGTCAGATTATCTACTTTCAAATTATGTCAAGAAGCAAAATATTAGAAAAAGTAAATAAACTAGGATCTCACAGAAGTGATTTCTTACATGTTGTAGGAAAGTAACTTCTGCCTGATGATTCTGGCTCATTTTTTTTCCCATCAAATTCAATACCCTGTCTGCAGTCATTGCAAACATGCGGTAGCATATATGTAGCACAGAAGGAATAGGTTGCTTGGGACACTTTGGAGGAGTCCAGGAAACAAACATTCTTGAAGATAACATCTAAAAGGATGTTTCTGAAGCTGCGTGCTCCCTCAGAATCATATGGTACATTTTCTTTTTTTTTTCTATTTTTTTAAATTTATTGATATATTTATTTACATTTCAAATGATTTCCCCTTTTCTGGACCCCCACTCCCTGAAAGTCCCATCAGTCCCCTTCCCTCCCCCTGTTTTCCCACCCAACCCTTCCCACTTCCCTGTTCTGATTTTGCTCTATACTGCTTCACTGAGTCTTTCCAGAACAAGGGGCCACTCCTCCGTTCTTCTTGTACCTCATTTGATGAGTGGATTATGTTTTGGGTATTCCAGTTTTCTAGGTTAATATCCACTTATTAGTGAGTGCATACCATGATTCATCTTTTGAGTCTGGGTTACCTCACTTAGTATGATATTCTCCAGCTCCATCCATTTGCCTAAGAATTTCATGAATTCACTGTTTCTAATGGCTGAATAGTACTCCATTGTGTATATATACCACATTGTTTGCATCCACTCTTCTGTTGAGGGATACCTGGGTTCTTTCCAACTTCTGGCAATTATAAATAGGGCTGCTATGAACATAGTGGAACATGTATCCTTATTACATGCTGGGGAATCTTTTGGGTATATGCCCAGGAGTGGTATAGCAGGATCTTCTGGAAGTGAGGTGCCCAGTTTTCTGAGGAACCGCCAGACTGATTTCCAGAGTGGTTGTACCAATTTGCAACCCCACCAGCAGTGGAGGAGTGTTCCTCTTTCTCCACATCCTCGCCAACACCTGCTGTCTCCTGAATTTTTAATCTTAGCCATTCTGACTGGTGTAAGGTGAAATCTCAGGGTTGTTTTGATTTGCATTTCCCTAATGACTAATGAAGTTGAGCATTTTTTAAGGTGTTTCTCTGCCATCCGAAGTTCTTCAGGTGAGAATTCTTTGTTTAACTCTGTACCCCATTTTTTAATAGGATTGTTTGGTTTTCTGGAGTCTAACTCCTTGAGTTCTTTATATATATTGGATATTAGCCCTCTATCTGATGTAGGATTGGTGAAGATCTTTTCCCAATTTGTTGGTTGCCGATTTGTCCTTTTGATGGTGTCCTTTGCCTTACAGAAACTTTGTAATTTTATGAGGTCCCATTTGTCCATTCTTGATCTTAGAGCATATGCTATTGGTGTTCTGTTCAGAAACTTTCTCCCTATACCGATGTCCTCAAGGGTCTTCCCCAGTTTCTTTTCTATTAGCTTCAGAGTGTCTGGCTTTATGTGGAGGTCCTTGATCCATTTGGATTTGAGCTTAGTACAAGGAGACAAGGATGGATCAATTCGCATTCTTCTGCATGCTGACCTCCAGTTGAACCAGTACCATTTGTTGAAAAGGCTATCTTTTTTCCATTGGATGTTTTCAGCCCTTTTGTTGAGGATCAAGTGGCCATAGGTGTGTGGGTTCATTTCTGGGTCTTCAATCCTGTTCCATTGATCTGCCTGCCTGTCACTGTACCAATACCATGCAGTTTTTAACACTATTGCTCTGTAGTATTGCTTGAGGTCAGGGATACTGATTCCCCCAGAAGTTCTTTTGTTGCTGAGAATACTTTTAGCTATCCTGGGTTTTCTGTTGTTCCAGATGAATTTGATAATTGCTCATATGGTATATTTTCATCAGAAAACTATTTCTCATCTTGACTTACAATGATATGTACTAAACAAATATAGCATCTTGGTAACAATTATAGCATTAACTTAGAGGGTTTTTTTCATATTTGACTCTTAGCAATGGTTACTTTAAAACTATAATTACTTGCTTCCTTAACAAGTTTCAGTTTAGGTGTGTGTGTTTCTCTCATTATAAATTAAGCCATATTAATATGTTCATAAAGGTTTTTTAATATACTGGGACTCACAAATGTTTCTGGTGTGTGTGTGCGTGTGTGTGTGTGTGTGTGTGTGTGTGTGTGTGTGTGTGTTTGTATGTCTGTCTTCTCCTCTCAAGTTTAGATTATTTGAGGCTTTAAAAGTAAGTTAACAGTTCTGAGTCATTTTCTCAAATGTTGATCAGTAGCTTACAGCTGAAGTGATTTCAAATCCATGGCGACTGATATCACAAACCACAAACAGGAAGTCTTGGGGTGGAATTTAGTGCAAATTAAGATGTGAATTACAAAGCATGCAGTTTTGTAACACAAATTTTATTTTTATTATTTTGCATAAAATCGAAAGCAAACCATTAATAATTAATATGGATTATATTGCTCAAACAATATGTAGACATGTTTTGTTTCATAATATTTTATGATTAAGTTTTTTATTTGCTTTTCCATGTTTTAAAAAAATAGCTATTTTCAAAAGCACGGTGGGTTGGAATCTGCTGTCTAATGTTCAGAGTTGTATAGTGTATACAAAACATTTGCTTTGGTTACTTTCTTTGTCCTAAAATTGTGCTCAGCTTATTGACTACATTCCTAAGTACTTTATCCGTATTAACTCACAATTTTTTTATTGAATATCGTCTTCATTTTCATTACCTTTCCAGATATCTCCCCTCCCCTAAGACCCCCAACCTCTCCCCTTCCTCCTTCCCCCTGCCTCCACATATATGCCCCTCCACCCTACACACTCCCACCTTCCCCCGCCTTGTTTTCCCTTTCTTGGGGCCTCTATTGAGCCTTTATGTGACCAAGGACCATTCCTCCCACTGATGTCCAACAAGGCCTTCCTCTGCCACATATTTGGCTGTAACCATGTGTGCCCCTTGGTTGATGGTTCAGTCCCTGGGAGTCTTGGGTCGTCTGGGTTTCCGAAGCCATTGATCTTCCCATGGGGCTGTAAACCCCTTCAGCTCCTCTGGACCATTCTCCAGCTCCTCCATTGGGGACCCATGCCCAGTCCATTAGTTGGTTGACAGTATGTGCCTCTATATTTGTAAGGCTCTGGCAGGGCCCCTCCAGAGACAACCATGGCATGCTCCTTTTGGTATACACTTCTTGTCGTCCATAGTAGTGTCAGGGTTTGTTGACTGTTTATAGGATGAATTCCCAGGTGGGGCAGTCTCTGGGTGGCCTTTACTTCAGTCTCTGCTCCACACATTGTCTCCTTTATTGTTACTGTGGCTATTGTGTTCCCTTTCTTACAGGAATCGGAGCACCCTCACTTAAGTCCTCTTTCTTCTTGAGCTTGGTGAATTGTGACTTTTATTTTGAGGTTATGGGCTAACATCGCTTATTAGTGAGGGCATACCATGTGTGTTCTTTTGTGATTGGGTTACCTTGCTCAGGATTACACTTTCTAGTTCCATCCATTTGCCTAAGAATTTCATGAATTCATTGCTTTTAATAGCTGGATAGTGTACAGAGCCATATTGGGGATTCATACCATGTGGTAGGAACTTGACTTTGGTCAAGGACAATCCCTGGCTTCAGGCAGGAATCTGATGTTAGGGAATAATAGGGAAGCAGGGTGGAGAAGCTCTGAGTAAAGGTTAAGCTCATTGTTCCTCCAGGTCTACGAATTCCTGAATTAAGCAGGTGACCCACCCAGCTGCCAGAGCAGTCGAGCTAGACAACTTCTGCAGGAACTCAGAAGAGTCTGGGGGGAAGGGCTTGCCCAAACTGTTAAAAGGTGTGAATGACATTAAAGTTGGGGCCTCGTTCAGTAAAATATTGTCCTGGCCTTCTTTCTTTTCACCCCTTCCCCATCTATCCCTCAGCTTCTGTTCCAGCAACCAAGTTCGTAATAGCTGCAGGAAGCTATGGAATACAACAGGATAGTACTGAATTGTTTATATATACCATAGTTTCTGTATCCATTCATCTGTTGAGGGACATCTGGGTTCTTTCCATCTTCTGGCTATTATAAATAAGGCGTCTATGACAATAGTGGAGCATGTGACCTTATTACATGTAGGGGCATCTTCTGGGTATATGCCCAGGAGTAGTATAGCTGGGTCTGCTGGTAGTACTATGTCTTATTTTCTTAGGAATCGTGAAACTGTCTTCCAGAGTGGTTTTACCAGCTTGCAATCCCACCAACAATGGAGAAATGTTCCTTTTTCTCCACATCCTCTCCAGCATCTGCTGCCCCCTGAGTTTTTCATCTTAGCCATTCTGACTGGCTAACTCACTATTTCGATCATCTCCACTTGACAAATGAAGATTTGAGCTTACTGATAGCTTGAGGAAGTCATACATCCAGTTGAGCCTAGTCTAATAAAATTCTAATCCAGACAGGGCTACATTGTAAGATCCTGCCCAGTAACACCAAAAGAAATTTGCACATTGAAAATCTTTAGTGAATAAAATATTACTTTAAATAAAAAGCAGGACTGATCCTAGAGTCTCCCAGACATCCTCATCATACTTTCCTCCATCATTCCACCTTGTGTTATGATTTATCTTTTTTATTATGTTGATAGCTTGACAAGATGGTCTTTTAACCTCAAAACAACTACTTTTTATGGAGTCAAAGTTTGAATGGTACACTGAGATAAATTGGTGTCTCTATGGGGTGTGTGTATGTGTATGTGTTTGAGTGTGTGTGTGTGTGTGTGTGTGTGTGTAAAAACAGGCAAAGTTTTGCTGGATACATTATAAACCAATCTAAATTAGCAAGTAAGCAAGTTCCACTAAGGATGTTATTGATGTTACACAAGCAATGAACATCTTTTCATGTCTACTTCAACCCTGTGTTGTTGGGAAATGCTAACCTACCTATTAAATTCCTATTGTTCATTATATGAATCATAGGGTGTACCCTTTTCAATCACCTGCTGCATGATATACAACTATAATAAAGGCTACAAGAGCTCGATGAACACTTCTGTTTGGAGATCCTTAAACTGGGAAGAAAGTCAGGCTATGGGACCTTTGTCCCTTCTTCCTCCACCCAAAAAGTAAATCTTCCATATCCTTCCCATGCCTTTCACTGCTAAGTATCCTGAGAAAATATTCATAATCTGTATTTCCCCATTCACCTTACTCTCATATAGTGCTTTCTTCATCTACAGTGAACTGCCTTTGCCCTAGTTAACACTGAGCACCAATCGAATGGCCTTGAATCTGATGAACAGTTTAGAGCCCATGCATTTCTCCACCCCTTAGCTACTTTTCACAATATTGACAATTGCCTCTTTTAAAAACATTCTTCTTGCCACCCCCTCCAGTTTTCTGACAAGTATCACATCAGAGTATTGACTCTCACTGGCCAAACACTCTCTTGTGTAGAGTAAGCAGGCCCCCAAACCCAGACTTGCAGCCACCTACATTTCCCCCTCTGTCTCCTGAGTTTTGAGACAACAGATGTACCCCCTCCATTTCCAGCCTGATTGCCTACTTTCCTGGGCTTCTGCATTCTCAGATGCTTCTTGGTCTGCTTCAAAGGAGATCCTTTGGTGGGATCTTTACAGGAGGTCCTTGTTGGGATCTCCCTGCTATCTCTCTGGCCATAAAATTCTCCTATTCCCAGTGTTCTCCAAATCCTGACACAAATCCTCATCTTTGCTCTTAAAAATCTTAACTCTTCTTATGCGTTTGCCATTGTTTGCCTGGGAGATGCTGCTTTCCCTAAATTAAAATTATTCTGTCAGTAACATCATAAGATTGAGGAAGAAAAGGTGTCATAGATTATTCTATGAAAATAACCTTTTGTTCTACTCTAGTTCTCCCTTATCTATCAGTGATTCACCATCATGCCTTAGTGTTTTCAGGGAGACATGACACATTACAATAGAGACTACTGTGATTTTGGCTCCAACTCAAAACTACCTCAACAAAAAAGAAATGCAATCTCTGCTCTCACGGGGTCTATGATGCAATCTCACCACTCAGTTATCCTCTAGGTCATCCTCATGCCTGAAGCAGATGCCAATCATAACTGCACAAGAATCCCAGTGGGAAAACAAATAGGGGGGGAAGATACTTCCTGGTGGAGAGCAAATCCCCACCCCTTTAATCTCTGGTATATCTTGGGCACAGTGGATAAGCTACAGAAATAGCTGGAACAGTCATTCCATTTGCAGGAAGGTGGAGGAAGAAACACCCATTTGGAATACTTTACTCAGAGGAAAAATTCTCAAGTAGAATACATACAAAGCCTTACATTTAATGTACTATTTATTAACATGCATTAGATGACCGTAGGAACTATGCTAACCTACTTTAAGACAAAAAAAAAGAAAAAAGAAAAAAAGAAAAGAAAAAAGAAAAATTAACGAAAAGTAGAAACTGAAAATTTCTCAAGTATGAATCTCTTTCTATCTCTGTAAATCTTGCCTCTTAGGGTATAAGTTCACAGACTTTGCTTCAAGATATGTGTTTTGTCTAAGAAACCACATTCCCTGCTCTGAATTTCTGAGATTAAGTACTTCTGAACACCTTGAAATCCTGAGCACTCTCTGTCTGTCTGTCTGTCTCTGTCTCTGTCTCTGTCTTCCTCCCTCCTTTTTCCCTAGGTCCCTCTCTCCCTAGTTTTCTTTGTATTTCTCTAACTTTTTCTCTCAACCTCAGGTGTGTAAACCATAGAAGCACCTTGAAGTTTCCCTTTTAATTCCTTCCTTTATTCCATTAGTTTCTTCTGACCAATTCACATTAGCCAAGTCTAGCTGACAGAAGATCATGAAAACTGGCTTCCTTTTCTTAGTGAACCAAGATGTTTTCCCGCTTGCTGTTACTCCCTTTGTTGCCAGTTTTAAACCCATGCTCCATTTCTTTTGGCATAGGCACTGTTTTAGCCAGAGTCTTACCTATGCATTAGTCAGATCCATTGATCCCAGATTAACCTTCCACACTTTCTCAATGCTTTCCTTGAATTCTGTCCTAGCAACTATTCTTTCCGACTTGATCTCTCAAACCTCAAGACTCTGAATGTTTCCAGTTGCCTTGAGCTAGGATCTTTTCCTCTTTTCTCAGACCCACTCTTCCAGCTTGATCTTTTTTTTAAAATCAATTCTTATCAGTGTTCCTTTGCAGAACAGTTTACAGCTGAAGGAATTGTGTTTGCCCAACATCACACACCTTTGTCCTTGTGCTAGCTGGCATTAGTACAGCAGTTCAGGTGAACAGGCCTATTCCCTTGTGACTTTCTCCTAGTTATTTAAGTGTATATAACTAAGAGTTGGTTTATGCCTGAGATCCCAACATCTGATAGTCACCTGGAGCCATCAGGCTCATATCTGAAGGGTCTCATTACACATGAACTCAGAAAAGCAATAGCATCAATTACTAGGAATAAGCAACAGGGTTATCTAAATCAGGGTAGTCACACATTTTCTACTGAGAAAATAAAAGGAATTTCATGAGGAAAGTCACCAAGAGGCCAGTAAGGAAACTGCACTCAATGGGCAAATCTCAAGCTGAAGTGAATGCAGATTCACTTCAGTCATCTGAGGAAAATAAGCACCTTCTGCCTACAACTGTGGAGTGACTAGAGTTTACCTGGGTCTCGTTTATCCATATCACACATTCATTTGCATACTTTGTACTGTTTACAGATCCTCTGTCACATAGAAAGTATTCTCCATTACAACAGAAGTTTTCCCACCAGAGAACTTTTATTGCTTTGTAATAAATCAATGTTGTCCAGCTCATATAAGCTCTTCCTTTCCTGCATTGTAGGACAGTGACTTAAAGCTGTCTTAACTTCTATATCCCAAACCATAATTCATAAGATATCCCTGTTCTAACCAATAAGATCCTTTGAGTTTTGGAGTTTTTGTTGGGATTAATTAACTCTGTGAAGCTATAGATATGTAAATGCCCTTGACTTGTAGGCCCCGTAGCTTCTGCAGCAACTACACAATTCTTCCTCTGTAGTATGAAAGCCATCACAGACAATATACCAAATGGGTGATAACAATGTGTTCAGAAATTATCTCCAGAAATACAGTAGGCCAATCTTACCCCTGGGCAGTTGCAACCTCATAGCCAGTATATGTATGATCTAAGATGTGTGTGTGTGTGTGTGTGTGTGTGTGTGTGTGTGTGTGTGTATGTGTCCCTCCAGGTGGTACCTACTGCCTGCCAAGAAAATGAAAAGAAATTAATTTTCATTACGGATGCTTCATTTTCCCTGGTGATAAATCCTATGAAAAGCTTTAAAACAAACATAGATATTTTACAGATTATCATAAAGTATTTATACAACTTTAAAGTGAAAACTTGCAACAACAAAGACTTGCAAACTTTGTTAAGACAGTCTCTTGGGACTATATCTTTGACTTCTCTATCATTAGGGAAATTTTATTAAGATAATGTAAGAACCACTGATATACTACCCCTTACCTAACCAGATCTACATGGAAAACCAGTGTAATTCATTTAACCATGTTTAATATCTGAATTATGTCTGATTTTGGCCCTTCTACCTTACACTGGGGCTAACATACTTTGTACTGTTCTAGGATTTCTAGGGGTTCCTGGAATTCTCAAACTTTCTCTTCTGGTTCTTGAAACAATCTAGTTGTTTCAGTCCTAAATTTTTCTGCTGTTGCTTTGCAGAAGTTGCTGCAATTTGTTGCACCTTTTGGGGGCCATCTTTGTTAAAACATCATTCTATACACTGATTACTCTGCATCTTGTACTACAATGCCATCCAACATTAGGGATGTGTCTCTATTTTGACCATTTGATTCCCTTTTATGGGCTAAAGAGCTTGTTATTTATACTCCCAGCCAGTATGAACAGGTTCTAAAAGAAGCACAGAATTTTAAGCCCTATCTTCTAAATGATAGATGAGATTCTATTTAATAAGAATTCCTTGGTGATTCATGGACAAATGTAACTTTGTGAAAAACTGTGAAAGAAATCTCCTTTTGTGTCTACGATGATGTTATAAACTCAATATTTGTGGTGTCTGGTTGCATTGGAAATACAATTCAATTTCTAAGTCCTATGACCATTAGTTTTATGTGGTTACTTGACTGGGCTCTGCTTCCCAATAGTCTGGTCAAACATTAGTCTAGATGGTATTGTTAAGGGTTTTTTGCAAATATGATTAACATTTACAGCTTGTTAAACATAAGTAGTAAGATCACCCTTGAAACTGTGGCTGGGCCATCTAAGTAGCTAAACCCTGCCTAAAGTTTATTGGAGAATGTTTTCTTGCCAAGATTATAAAACAGAACCCTCTTGAGTTTCTATTCATGTAGCATGCCCTGTATAGTACAGACTTAAGGTAACATTGACTTCTGCTTGTGTTGTTAGTTTTCATGCCTGATCCATAAATTTTTGACTCACTAGTCCTTAATCATATTAGTCATTAAACCTCTCTTTTACACACACACACACACACACTCCTCAAAGACTTTTCTTGTTGGTAAAAGAGACAGCCAACAAATCAAAGCCATGACCTACCCATCTATCAAAGGCCCACCACTTATTCAGGAAGTAAACACATATGTGGTCCAGAGACAAATGGTAGCTGGCAACATCTGTAAGTACTTTGTGGAGAAAGTGCTTTGAACATCAACTACTACAGTCCCTGACAAATGATTCAGCAGAGATGGATATTTTTAAACAGTCATTGATCATCTAAGAGCTACTCTCTAACACTGTCTATGTACTTGTAATGATGCTTGATTACAGCAGTTTTCCAATTTGGGAACAGAGAATTCCAAGCAGTGTATGTAAGAACTTACAGACTTCTGCCACCTTCACTTTTCAATACTCTGACACAGAATAATTCCATTCCTTACTTTCTCCACTATAGATTTTAACACTGCTGAAAACCATGCGATTTCTGGTCACTGCTGTCATTTTATCTAATATGATCTTGTTCTGGTCAGAAACTTGACTTTTTTTTCACGTTTTTTTTTTAATTAGTCACAAACCACCTTCCCTTCCTATATTATATGATAAAACAAAATATTTAAGCACAAGAAATTTAAGTGAGCTAGTTTGTTGAACTGAACAGAGCTTTTAGATATTTGATCACAAGGAAGCTGCAGATTAGCTTGTATTATTTCCCATCTTGTCACAAAAATTGACTCCAAGATGGCTTCTAATAGCAATTCAAATTTACTGATGAGAAATTAGAGGCACCAAAAGTAAAGCCATTTGATTCCATGGACAGCATAGCCAGGGACTCCAGAAGGATGTATGAGTTTCAGGTGACTGAGATAAGATGGTTCTTAAGTCAGCAGGCAACTTTATGAAGAGGTAAATTTGAAATCAAAAGCTGTAACTAACTCTCTACGCTGGGTCTTGGTTGTTCTTATGCAGTATGGGGTAATCAAAACATTCTCTGACTCTGAGGAATAATCGCAAGGAGGTGATTGGAAGTGACAACCTCTGAGTTGTACATGTGTGAGAACTGAAGCTGGTGATTGCATGGCATGAGAACCGTGGGCTGGGGTTATAGCAGCAGGCATGACTGTGCTATGCAAACTATGAGCAATAAATACATATATTAATGTACTTCTGAGTAAAGGGATGCTGAGTCATCCAGGACAAATACCTCCCTTAAAAAATATTCATGATTCCACACTATTCACTTCTACAGTTGCTGAGAGGCTGGCACCTTATGGTGTACGTGTTGGAGTTTGAGGTGTGGGCCAACGATAAGCGCACATGGGCAACTCAGGCAGACACAAATTCATGAAGCCATAGAAACTCTGCTCTAAGCTACTGCCTCTCCATGACAAGACCTTCTCTGTCTGTTGTTCTTCTATGGTGATGGGGAGGAGCTGAATCAGGCTGTCTCCAAAGTCTCCTGAAACTTACACCCTCTGCCCTATCTCCACTGACCCCTGATAAACAGGCTTCGTGCAACTGTAACCTAAAGGGCCGCCTTCAGACAATCATATAAGTCAATAGCAAACTCAGCATCTTGATTCCTTTCTCCCTCTTGGGATAATGACCACTCCTTCTGAGAGGTGCTGTTTCCTAACTGGGAAGAAGGATTAGTGATCTCTCCCACGGTATAATAAAATGTGTCAAGAATTCAAAGTCTAACAAATCACATGCCTTTTCTCCTATTTTCTTGTTGTAGGTGAAAGATCTATGTTCAACAGTTTTAGGTTGGAACAGAAACCCTTTATTAAGACTCGGTTTCTTCATCTATGTGTATGTGAATGTGAAACTGTATGTGAAATAACAACTGTGCATTTCAGACTTAGTTTCACTGGATTAAGCAAATAAGATAGCATTAAGTGACTCTATAAAAAAGGATACATGGAATATAATAGATTTCAAAATCCAAGTCCTTTTCTTCACTGTCTCTACACAGTGCCTTCTCATGCTTTCGGATAAAGGAATAGACTTTCAAAGGAAAATTTTAGACAGCAGGAAGGACAGCCTTGTCCTCTCACCCTTGAAACTCATGAAGAGTTGCACATTCTGCTTAAACAGTAGGTCCAGACATTCAAGTGTACCACCTACTCTTATGTTACCAGGCAAGATACCAACACGCTGACGACTGAGTGAGGATAAGAAACTATATAGAGGCTTTGGTACAAGTCTAATGTTCTGTTTTCCTGTCGACCTTTAGAGATGAGGAGCTAAAACAGAATGTAGAGTCTCTTGCCATGCAGTCAGCAGAACAGTTCATGGACTGCTTGATGGGCTACAAGAAGCCGACGTCGTGAATCTGCAGACAAGAATAGAATAGAAGCAGCAGACGACAGCACAATCACAGTTCAGGGGTGGAGCACACATTGTGCTTCCATTCCATGTAATATCATCCTAAGTGAGGTAACCCATTCACCAATGGATATTAGCCCAGAAGCTCTGAATACCCAAGACACAACTCACATATCAAATGATTCCCAAGAAGAAGGAAGGAGAGGGCCCTGGTCCTGGAAAGTCTTGATGCAGCAATGTAGGGGATTACCAGGACAGGGAAATGGGAGGGGGTTGATTGGGGAATGGGCCAAGGGAAGAGGGCTTATGGGACTTATGGGAAGAGGGGAACCGGGAAAGGGAAAATCATTTGAAATGTAAACAAAGAATATAGAAAAGAAAAGAAAAAAGAAAGATAGCCAAATTTATCCTCCAAATTCAGACTTTCTTCGAGAAAAATTTTTTTCCTATTTAAAAAATTCAATCTTAAGCTAGATGTGACCGTAGGTACCTCTAATACCAGTTAGTGTGTTGGGAGGGGATAGGAGCATGCTGGCTGCCAGACTGGCTAGTTCCATGTTCAGTGGCACACACTGTCACAGGAGTAAAGTGGAGTGTGATAAAACAGAACATTCTGCATTCTTTTTCCGCCACTATGCACATGCAGGGGTACTCCCACTCCCACACATACATACGCATAAACCACCACCACCACCACACACACATAGGGCTATTCTTTCTCTTCATCTACGCTAGGCCTGTTTTGAAGCTGAGAACAAGAAATGACACTGAAAGCCATGGGCAAACTTTTCTTGTATTAAGGCTTCCGTCACTCTATATCCACAGGTGTGTACTCATAACTTCCACATAACTGTTTTAATTTGCTTTCTATTGCTAGTTATAAAACACCATGGACAAGAGCAACTTGTAAAGAAAAGGGTTTATTTGACTTTGATCCTGATCACAGTCCATCATTGAGGTAAGTTATGGCAGAAACTCAAAGTCAGGAACCAGGGAGTAGGAGTCCATGGAGGAAGGTTGTTTACTAACTTGCTCCTCGTTGCTTAATTATTCTGTGTTCTTATACAATTCAGGACCACCTACTCATTGGTGTCACCCACTGCCAGCTAGTCCCTCCCACATCAATCATTTATCACAAAAATGTCCCATAGACTTGCCTATAGTCCATTCTGATAAAGGCGGAGAGGCTTCACCCAGAAATCGGGTAAGGTTGGAAGGGAAGGACTGGGAAGAGAGGAGGGAAGGGAAATTTAGGTCAGAAAGTAATTAATTAACTAAATTACATTAATTAATTAATTAACTAAATCACATTAGTATATTTATAGCAACATTATGCAATAGTCTACACAGAAGAAATGCTAATGGGAGAGTTCTGTTTTGTTGATAAGGGAAAAAGAAGGGAAACATATCATCTTTGACACTCCTATTGAGAGAAGAGATTAAAAAGATGGCTTGTAATATTATTTGTGGCTATTGTGAAGGGTGTCATTTCCCTAATTTCTTTCTCAATCTGTTTATTCTTTGAGTAGAGGAAGGCTACATATTTGTTTAATTTCATATCCAGTCTCTTTGCTGAAGTTGTTTATGAGCTTGAGGAGTTCTCTGGTGGAATTTTTGGGGTCACATAAGTATACAATCACATAATTTGCAAATAGTGATATATTGACTTCATTCTTTCCAATTTGTATACCTTTGACTTCTTTTTGTTGTCTAATTGCTAGAACTATATTGAATAGATAGGGAGAGAGTAGGCAGCCTTGTCCAGTCCCTGATTTTAATGGGATTGCTTCAAGTTTCTCTCCATTTAGTTTGATGTTGGCTACTTATTTGCTATATATTGCTTTTACTATGATTAGGTATGGGCCTTGACTTCCTGATCTTTCCAAGACTTTTAACATGATGAGATGCTGAATTTTGCCAAATACTTTTTCAGCATCTAATGAAATGACCATGTGTTTTTTTCCTTTGAGTTTAATTATGTAGTGGATTATGTTGATGGATTTCTGTATATTGAACCATCCCTGCATCCACAGAATGAAGCCTGCTTGATTGTGGTGAATGATCATTTTAATGTGTTCTTGGATTTGGTTGGCAAGAATTTTATTGAATATTTTTTGCATCAATATTCATAAGGGAGATTGGTCTGAAGTTTCTCTTTCTTTGTTGTGTCTTTGTATGGTTTTGGTATCAGTTTAACTGTGGCTTCCTAGAATGAATTGAATAGTCTTCTTTCTGTTTCTGTTTTGCGTAATAGTTTGAAGAATATTCATATTAGACCTTCTGATATAGCTGTCTCCTGAGAAACCCTGCCAGAGCCTTAAAATACAGAGGCAGATGCTCAAAGACAGCCTTTGGACTGAGCAACAGATCCCCAATGAAGGAGTTAGAGAAAGGAATGAAGGATCTGAAGGGGTTTGCAACCCCATAGGAAGAGCAACAATGTGAACCAACCAGACCCCACCCCCAAAGCTCCCAGGGACTAAGCCACCAATCATGGAGTACACATGACTCCAGATGCATATGTAGCAAAGGATGGCCTTGTCAACCATAAATGGGAGGAGATGGTCTTGGTCCTATGAAGGCTCAATAGATGCTCCAGTGTAGGGGAATCGAGGGTAGGGAGACAAGAGAGGGTGGGTAGAGGAATACCCTCATAGAAGCAGGGGGAGGGGGAATGGGATATGGGGTTTTGGGGAGGTGGGAACTGTGAAAAGGGATAACATTTCAAATTAAAGAAAATATCCAAAAAGATAGCTTATATGCATATCCATTGGTGTATTAAAAATAAATAAAAACTAAAGGACATCTCAGAATTTTCTAGAAGTAGCTATCTTGTCAGTGAAGAAATGAAGCCTAAAGGTGGAGAGGACATTAGTGTTACTAGAATGAGCTCCCAAACTATTATTGCATTGGGTTAGGATCTGACTTACTAAGAAATGACCCCCTCGGCATCAGATCCATGACTTGTATTTTAGTGTCTCCAGTTCTTTCCAGCAGCTTCAACCAGGTCTCAGTCAAACCAAACTCTGTCCACTCAGAATTAAAGAATGGATTTAGATAAGTCTAGAGCCTTTGGAGTATGCCTTGAGCTTCACCCCTCCATGTCTTCTTTAACTAATTTCCTCTTCAGTAGATAGGTAGGTAGATAGATAGATAGATAGATAGATAGATAGATAGATAGATAGATAGATAGACAGTACTGAGTAAGTAGTGAGACAGCATTTTAGTTTCTGGGATCAAAGCAATGGCCAAGAAAGACAAGGACCCTGCCCTGTGATGCTTAGGCTCAAGTGAAAGGCAACAAATAAGACACACACTGATAAACAAGAGGACAGGATGACTTCACACAGGAACCACACTATGAAAAGCTGAATGCACTAATACATAGATCAAGCAGTAGTTAGGGAGGACATTGAGTCAGAAGAAACTTTTCTGGGCAGGGGCAATGGCCTCTAGACCAGTAATTCTCAACTGAGGGGGAGAGGGATAAATTCCTCAGAAGACATCTTTGGTTGTCAAAAAGTAGAGAAGAGGAAAAAATCTCATAGCATCTAGGGCACAGAACCAAGGAAATAGCTGACCATCCCACAATCACAACAGCACCTTCCAAAAGCAAAGCAAACAATACAAGAGTTATTTTGCATAAAAATGTCAAAATGTGAGATTAAGAAACTTTATACACTATGTTAAACTGTCTTGCAAAGCATGACATGGGAGAGGCATCTGGGGAAATCTATTAATAATTAAGTAGATTCTTGTGAAGGGCCAGGAGATAGATAATTTGTGGCCACCCCAACATGACAATGAAAACCTTAGTGATAGAGCATCAAGTTGATCTACTAGTAAATATAAGAGCTAAATAACCCATTTCCTGTACACTGTGAAGTGTTTTTGTTGTTGTTTTTGTTGTTTCTTTGGTTGGTTTGGTTTGGTTTGGTTATTTCTCATTACTATCCATTCCACCTACACTAACAGTAAGTTTGGTTGACATGAGATCTTCTGTTTAGAAGATAAACAAAGACAAAAATCACTGCTCCCACTGCACAAAGGCTGCATCTCTGTCCTTCCAGTAGTTAGGAAAAGAAGTTGTGCTGACTGAATAATCACCAGACACAGGCAGAAACAGGAAAAGAGGAGAGGAACTCTAGGAATCTGAGAGAGGCCCAACATGGCAAACACTGAGTGGAGTGAGGCCAGCATGCTGAGGCTCAGAAGAGGATGTTCTGAAAAGTAGAGACCCATCAATAATGGCAGAAATACAACAGCAGAATCCAAGGTACCAAGGAAAGTTAGAAAGGATAACAGCAAGTAACAGCAAAAAGCAATTAGCATAGTGAAGGTAGCCAGGATCTTCTTCAAAAGCGCTGATGCCCCTGGTCTCCCAGCAGCTTCCCAGTGCAAGCAACAGAAACTCTCAAAGGGAGCTGGGCAGTGAAGGCTAGAGGAAGTCTAGGATTAGACATACAACTGTTGGTTATATATTATTTACCCAGCGTTTATGGAAAATGCACTTGGTTGCTTTTATACGGGTTTTAAAAGAAAAGGAGAGGAGGAAAGGAGGAAAACCACTGTTCTCTCTGCTTTGTAGAAAGCTGCCTAGGAACTTGGCTCTGTGGAAGTATTCCTGATTTCATTATTGAGCTAATCCATTTCTCAGTAAATAATAATGAAGGCCTTCAGGAGCACCACCACTGCCCTTCCACGGATTACTGCTGAGTCATCACGCCATAATCTCTTTTTCAACGTGTACTTTCTTGTGCTGGCTCCAGTTATTTCCTCCTGGTCCAGATTGTGAAAACATGCTTAGTGCCAAATAAGGATGTAGAATCCCTGAGCTTTGACAAACCCTAGTGAATGTAAGGAAGAAAAGAGGCGCTCATATTCAGTGGACCCCTCGGCATCAGACCCATGGCTTTGATCTGGCTGTGTGGCTTTTCCAGGAAGGAAATGAACACATGTACATTCAAGTCAGAAAGACACCAGTGACAAACAAACAAATCAACTCTCTAGAGTACAATACAATACAATACATTTACATCTAGAGTACAGTACAAAACATTTAAAGTTATGCATGTTGCTGACAAGTACACACAAACATGGGTGACAACGCACTGTAGCTGCACTCTCAAAGCTCTCTTCCCTACATGTGGGCAGTTTCACCAAAAGCAAACTCTTATTACCCAGTACTTGTTTACTGCTCGTGTAACCTTGAGTCTCATGAGTCTTGGAACTTTCTGAGTTTCCTGAGACTTCTGAGCCTCCTCTATTCTGCCTCTATTCTGCCATGGCAGTTTTAATTCAGATGTAATAGATACATAAAATATTCTATTTGTCAACTTCCTGCTTTTGTGATAAATACTTAAGATTATCTGTAAGAGACATACTACTGAGTGTCCAGTCCATGATATTGGCTCCATTGCTTTTGGGTCTGTAGTAAAGAAGCACATCTTAGTAGATACATGGTTGAGCAAGATCAACTCACTACAGGGCCTGTTTAACCTAGAGAAAGGGGAAAGAGCTGGGTTCTGCTGCCTTACTCAAGGCTGTGTCTTTGATGTCTTAGAGACCTTCCAATAGACCCCACTTTTAAAGCTTCCATACTTCATTAGTTGAGACTAAGCCTTTAACCATCAACCTTTAGTAGACACTTCCCCATACCATAAAAGATACATAAGTTAAAGCAACTTTAGCAATATTTACAAGTTGTCTTTGACTTTTGATTTAAGCCATAATTAAAACAAAGCACCAGCAACAAAAATTATGGTCCTCTAGAAGTGATGGAACAAGAATACATCTCAAATAATTATCTTTTTTGAAGGATTGATTGGGAAAAACTATTCCTTGCAGAGACCAAAATTCAGGATAAGCTACTACTGTGAGAAAGGGACCAAGGATAGGGGCTGAGAGGCAACGGAGTCATGTGATGAATCCCGGGAAATCAGACTCTAGAGGCCACCATCAGGGCACAGATCTGAGTTTAGTGCATAAACTTATATACAGTGTTTGAGCCAATCCCAAGCCCTTAAATCCTCAGCCAATTGTATCTTACCACACTGTCATGGTGCCCCATTGGATCCCTGCCTGATGAGGCAACTCAGAAGAAGGGTAGAAGGAGTATCATCACGCATTAGGACTTTTGTGAAGACAGTTATGCCCTGGCCTCAGTTGCTTTTTGCTGTCTCATCAGTGTACCAGGAGCCATCTTAGATCACATGAGTACAGTAGACCAGGACTCTTTGAAGACCAGAGGAGCAGCATGTGGTAATTGTGCTCCATCCCACCTTTTCCTTCACAAGGTTGAATTCCACAACCCCCGTATACTATAAATATTTAGTGAATTGGGGTTTGCTAGTTCTTCAGCATGAAACTAAATTCAGAAGCCTTTAGTGGTTATGGCTCTTACTGTTTCAGACTATTACCCCATGTCTTCTCCCTGACTACTCCTTCATGGCCTTTTAGATTACTGGGTACTATTCATTATCCTGAAGACTAAAGACTGAGATTCAGAAAGATAACTATAAAATGCTGGCGATCAGAAAACAAACAATAGATAGTTTTGGGCTTCACATGATGCAAAAAAAAAAAAAAAAATGACCCTTGGTGTCTGTCATTTATCCCAGAGTAGTTTTGATTTCTCCAGAAGAGCACTGGTCTGATACCTACAATAAACATTGTCCTCTCTGTTTGATGAACAGCTTGGTAAATACAATATAGAAAGGGAATGGAGAACCAACCACTATATCTTATGCACTCATATACACTATTCTGAGTCAGGGTCATGGACGAGTCACAAAGGAAAAACAAGGAACATGCTACATTAAAGCTATACATTCTGCTGAGTTTATATGTTATTAGTACATTGGAGGTCAAAGATAAAGTAAGAATGAGCACAGTGTTTTTCTCAAAGGCCAGTTAATGTGAAGAAGACTGACTATGCAGTGTATAATCAGAATGAGTGCATACTTATAAATGATCTCATAGCACATTATTACCTTGGTTACAAGCTAGGTGAAAGGCATACTCAAAGGCAAGCTACTAGCAACATTTCTCAAAAATAATAGAAAGGCATTCCCACAGATTTTTCTATACTTTAATATTATAAGAATTGTGCAATAACCAGAGAAAAATAGAACAGAGCTTAGATTTATTTTATTTAACTCGTGTCAAACACTACTAAACGGTCAGATGCTTTACTGTCTCTGGAATAAACGTGCATTGTTTTTAGCACTGATTTCTGTTGAATTATCCAAAATATTTACATCAATAAAAGCTGATAGTTTCAATCTGCTTTGTCAGATGAAAATATAGACATTTCTTTCTATTTCTATGAATCATTTAGCACTCATATGTGCTCACTTCTAGAATGTCTAGGGTTACATTCTTATGTCAACAATATTCGTGTTTCCTCTTTGGAACTATTTAAGAATCTCTGGCTGGTGTACTTATGTCCTTGGTTCTTGTGTATTCTATGAGCTATTCTATCACCTTATAGGATCCTTTTGAATATCTCTGGGTTCCAAAGCCCCCACATTCATGAAAGAATTACTCTATCCTCGGCATCATAGCTGATCCTGCTTTCTCAAAATCATACCTACTTGACCTGTTTAGTTTGCACTCACATGTTTAACCACAGATCCTAAGACAAAAGTAGCATAGTTGCAAGACTTGAATCGACAAGAGGTTCAGGTTTGTCTGCCCACTGTGTCAGAATCATTTCTTCATGGGTCTCCAAACTGAAAAACAATACAGTATATGCTTTCATCCATGGTCTGCTGCCCTCCAAGACATGGGATGCTTTTTGTCACCAGACAGCATCTGCCATTTACCATTTCAACAAGTGGAGAGGTTTTTATCTGATGCTTGAACAGAGAAGAAAAACACAAGGATTTTGGTAGTTCAAAAGTTCCTTGGAGAATGTATTATTCTTTATACCATTTCCTTAAATCCATTTCCCATCAGAGATGATGTTAGAATGGTTTTCTCCAGTATCACACATGTGGTCTATTGGTGTATGTATCCAATTAGATCACCGTAAGTACTGTAGAAGTAGCAGGATTTCTCCCACAGCTATACACATTTTGTTCAAGTAACAGAAAAGAAAAACTTGGCACAATTTTCAGAATTCTGTCTCACCAGACATCATGTAAAATCTATCCTGTGAACCACATTGTCAATCACATCATTGCTATCCATTCCCTGAAATGTAGTCAATAAAATAGTGTAGATTGAGATCTAAGCTACATATTTCTTAAACTGCTGACATTAAGCAGAAGTAAAATATCTAAATAATTACAGAGCATTTTACTAACTAGATGTCCCTGTGAAAGTCACAGCCCCATAAATATCTTGATTCTATCAACATACAGTTAGTGATATTAGACTTCATGTTGCAGATGGTATGTTTGTTTAAGACAACACGATAAGCAAGATAAAAATACACAAATACCTCCAAAAGCACAACAAAAGAATTCATTCCAAACTACAGGAATTATATTAGAACTATTTTGTGAAGCCTTAAGCCATTTTATATAATATATATATATATATATATATATATATATATATATATATATATATATATATATATAATAGTGTAGGGGCAATGTTAAATCTTTTAAGAAATCTTCAGACATAAATGGGAGGGGAGGCCCTTGTTCCCGTGGAGACTTGATACCCCAGCATAGGAGGATGCTAGAGGGGTGAGTCTGGAATGGGTGAGTGGGTGGGGAAGCACCCTCTTAGAGGGAAAGGGGAGGGAAGATGGGATGGAGAGTTTGTGGAGGGGAGACAGGGAATGGAGACAACATTTGAAATGTGAATAAATAAAATAACCAACTAAAAATCGTACTTCTTCAGGGATCATGGTTGTCCTTTATTTTGCTTTTTTTTCCAAACTGTGGTAAAGAAGTACATTATGGCAGGAATACATGGTGGAGAAAGAGCAATTCACTAAAGTGCCTGATATAACCTAAGAAAGAAGAAAGAATTGGGTTCCTCTACACTCCTCAAAGCTATGTCTTTGATGGCTTAAGGGCACCCCAAACAAAATATAGTTTAAAACAAAAATACAGTATAGTTTGCTATTAAAGCTACGAACCAGAAGGACAAAGGAATGGATTGGGCAAGTGCACCACCTGGAACACTGAAGGATGGGAAAACCGGGAGACTTGGAAGGCGAATGAGTCTCCGATGAACAGGAGAGAAGAACATCTTTCCAATTTAGACTATAGACTAATGATCCCGGAGTTGACTGCTCTGGGTACTTATGGAAGGTTCATGCGGAGGCTCTGGCTAAAGCAGGAAAGATAAGCCGAACTACAATTAACAGATACTTCCCACACATTCCCTCACCTCACAGCGGACTGAGTGATCCTCAGCACTCCCCAAAAGCTGGAAGAAAAGCAGTCTCCCGGATGGGAGGCACTGGACACTGGTCAAGGGTGGGAAGGTCTTTGCCAGACACTATTTCAGTAGAGTCCATGCTGACTCCATAACCTGATAGCTTCACTTCCAGGGACTCACAAGTAGGTGTGCACAACCCGTGGAAGAACATGTTTGAGAAGGTTCGTGGGAATATTATTTGTCATAGTCAAGAACTGGAAATGCCCTAGGGTCTCATTAACAGAAGAACAGACCGATTGTGGCATATTTGTAAGTAAAAACTTACAAATACAGTAGAAAAGTCTAACCAAAAGCTTGCTCATAAGTTTTTAATGATAAAAAGATCCCCCTTCCTCAAATTAACAAACAAATAAAAACAAGAAAACAACAACAACAAAAAACTCAATAACATACCCAGAACATGGGCTGCAGAGGCAGGAGGAACAGATTCTAAGCAAGATTATCCTCAGTAGATTTTCAAGGACAGCCTGTAGGACATAATACCAAGTCTCCAAAAAATGGTAAGTAATACTTGACAACAAATTTCCTGCTTACAATAAAATTAACACCTATGGGTTCAAGCATTTGTAATTTTTATATTAAATGATATTCAAATTGACAACTGTATTTTGTGTGTGTGTGTGTGTGTGTGTGTGTATGTATGTATGTGCAAAGGATTGCCTACACAGGCTCTGGCTGAATGCTTGAGGATTGTTAAAGCAGAGAATTCTCTTTGTGGGCTGTTCCAATAGGGTGTCAGGTTCTAAGAAATGGCCTAATTAAATCAGCATAAAATAGAAGAATAATGTCTGCGGTTCTCAAGACACTATGTAGCCTTAATGATGCAGACTGTGGCTGCGCCTACAAAAGGGAAGTGCATCTTCTAGAGCTTAGGCATAACAGGAAAAGTGGAGATTGAGACCAATTGTGAGAGGAGTGTGGTAAAAGGGGGGAAACATTTGGAAAGCACAAGAATTTCCCCTCAGAATAGATGGAATTACATAAGTGGTAGATTTCCCTAGCTTCTAAAGTCATTTCCTCAAACTAATACCCTTTTTCATTTTATTCTTATAGTACAATGCTGTGAATATGTAACTTTCCAGATGTCATCTTACAAAGAAAATAATTGTGGTCAATAACAGATACATGGCATGTCTACTGTATTTCATTGAAATAACATTAGTGATGCCTCAAAATATCAGATGTACAAATTTCAAGGTCACTTCATCTGAATTAAGTTTTCAGGGCCTCTTACCAGACGAAACTGGCCCAGGAGTTAATGAACCGGGACACGCTTCAGTTGCTGTATCAAAATACCTGGCATAGCAGCTTAAGAAAGGAGGGAGTACTGTGGGCCTATGGTTTCAGAATTTCCCAGTTGGCGCTCGTCTATGGTGAGCTGATTATCATGGCAGCACATGGTGGATGAGAGCTTTTTATGACAGCCAATAATATTTCATACCTAGGTGTGACCCTGACGATGCACGTGAAGGGTCTACATGACAAGAACTTTAAGACTCTGAAGAAAGAAATCGAAGAAAGTCTCAGAAGATGGAAAGATCTTCCATGTTCATGGATTGGCAGAATTAATATAGTAAAAATGGCCATCTTGCCGAAAGCAATCTACAGATTCAGTGCAATCGCCATCAAAATTCCAAATCAATTCTTCGTAGACCTAGAAAGAGCAATTCTCAAATTCATCTGGAATAACAAAAAACCCAGGATAGCAAAAACTATTCTCCACAACAAAAGATATTCTGGGGGAATCACCATCCCTGACCTCAAGCTCTACTACAGAGTGATAGTGATTAATGCAACATTATAACGAGTTAATAATCTGAAAGAAAAATTTTCAAACCTGGTTCTAAGTAGTATCATTTCATTAATGAGAAGAAAGTCTTAAATGTTTGTGTTCTGACCATAGAAAATAGTGCATAATTGTTTTCCTACATAAGGGAGAGTACAGTGTTTGTAGAGATGTAAACCTCATAAGGATTTTAGGAATGTAAGCAACTGAGACATTGCTTTGTCTTTATGAGCTTTGTTGTATTTTACAATTATTAAGTTTCAATACTTTCATTTTATTGTGATCTATTTTTAATAAAACATAATCCTCATGAAATCTTAAATAATTTTTTCTTTTAAGAATATTTTTGGTTTGTGTGGATACCTGTGTGAGTGAAAGCTGTGCGTGTGCAGGTACACAGTGGCCAGAACAGGGTGCTGGATCTCAGGTGTTTGGCATCTACTCAAAGTGGTGGCTAGGAACCCTACTGATGTCCTCTGAGAAATGACGGAGATCTCTTAACCACTGGACAGCTTCTTCATAATCTTGAATTGTTTTCCTTAAATAAGGTTTTGAAAATTGTCTGTCAGCCCAACAAAACATAATTTCACCCTTAGGTTTTGGGAATTTTAAAATCACCGACTGACTGACTGTGGTGACAACAGAACTCAGGAGCCTTTTGAATGCTCGGAAAGTTAAGTGCTGTGGCACTTAATAGTCGCGTTCTCAGCTCTACCTTTTGCTCTTCTTTTTGTCTGTTTATCATTCATTGTTTTATACCTAAGATGAGATAGTCCAATGTTGCTTATGCTGGCCTCAATCTGCCAAGCTCAAATAGCCTCCTACTTATTCCTGCGAACTGGCCGGGAGTTACCAGGCCTGACTTTTGTAATAACTGCATGTTGCTTCAGGTTTTTGTTTTTTTTTCTTCCTCTTACTGCTGTTGTGAAGTTCTGATCTCATCAGAAACTGATCCTTTAATGAAAAGTTGGGTTAGCCCAGGTTTGTTTGTCCAATTTTCATGTTCTCTTTAATGTAGGATTTGTAGTGATATTTTATTTTTATTTTTCGGTTTGGTTCCTGATACTTGCTGTTTGTATTTCGTTCTCATCTTTTTCTTGTCAGATATCCTGCATTTGTCAATTTTATGACTCTTCCCCCAGCTTTGGAAACAGAATGTAACGTTGACTCTGGTGTTTCTCCTGCTGCTTTCTGTCTCAGCCTTTAACAGCATCTCTCATCTTCCTCCCTTGGTTGCCTTTGACTTTAAAATGCGGGTTTCGCTGTTTGAAATGGATACTCATCAAGCCATAACATTTTAGTCACGCTCCTTTCTGAGGTGTGTCTTTGATGACATAAATGGGTTAGATAGCAATGATGAAAAATTTCCCCAGAAAGAGGGCAGGGCAATGATAGAAAACTTAGAAATGATTAAAAAAAAATTAAGGAACACTGTAGTTGTTTGGTAGTGTGCCACTTGAACACCCTTTGAACCAATAATTTAAGGGGAAGTGTCCCATTCCTGGCTCTTTTTGGTGGCTGAGAAGAGCATTGTTTACTTACTACCTGTGCAGAGTAATACCAATTAAATTGTGTGTGTGTGTGTGTACTTACCTGTGAAATTCGAAAACCAAAACTATATAACAAAACAACCCACCAATTTTTTTTCTAAATTCTTTGTTTACATTCCAAACCCTTTCCCCTTTTCCAGTTCCCCTGACCCCATATGTCCCATAAGCCTTCTCTACACCCATTCTCCAATCACCTCCCTCCTTTTTCTTTGTCCTGGAACGCCCCTACAATGCAGGATCAGGCCTTTCCAGTATTAGGGCCCTCTCCTTACTTCTTCATGGGAGTCATTTGTTATACTACTTGTGTTTGGGTATTCAGAGCTTCTGAGCTGATTAATGCCCACTTATCAGTGATTGCCTTCCATGCATATTCTTTTGTGATTGTGTTACCTCACTTAGGATGATATTTTCCAGTTCCAACCATTTGCCTACAAATTTCATGAATTCATTGTTTTTAATTGCTGAGTAGTATTCCATTGTATAAATATACCACATTTTCTGTATCCATTCCTCCACTAAGGGACAACTGGGTTCTTTCCAGCTTCTGGATATTATAAATAGGGCTGCTATGAACATAGTGGAGCATGTGTCCTTATTGCATGCCGGCAAATCCTCTGCGTATATGCCCAGGAGAGGTATAGCAGGGTCCTCCAGAAGTGTCATGTCCAGTTTTCTTAGGAACTGCCAGACTGATTTCCATAGTGGTTGTACCATCTTACAATCCAACCAGCAGTGAAGGAATGTTCCTCTTTCTCCACATCCTTGCCAGCACCTGCTGTCTCCTGAGTTTTTAACCTTAGCCTTTCTGACTGGTGTGAGGTGAAATCTCAGGGTTGTTTTGATTTGCATTTCCCTAATGACTAATGATGTTGAGCATTTCTTAAGGTGCTTCTCGGCCATCCTAATTTCTTCAGGTGAAAATTCTTTGTGTAGATCTGCACCCCATTTTTAATAGGGTTATTTGGTTCCCTGGGATCTAACTTCTTGAGTTCTTTGTATATATTGGATATTAGCCCTCTATCGGATGTAGGGTTGGTGAAGATCTTTTCCCAATTTGTTGGTTAAAAAAAAGTCAGACAGAGAACAGGGGGAGGGAAGAGGGTTTATGGGACTTTCGGGGAGGGGGGGATCCAGGAAAGGGGAAATCATTTGAAATGTAAATAAAAAATATATCGAATAAAAAAAGAAAGAAAAATAGTCAGAAAAAAACAACACATATAAAAAAGGGATAGTAACATAATCTAAACAGTTCCCTGGGACTTAAGGATGTTAATTGATGAATTATACTAAGATAAATAGGCATTAAGTCATATCACAATGAAAATTTTGGGGCACTGTGCTAGCCATAAAAAACCAAAACAAAAACAAAAACAACGCATATTGAAAGCAAGGGAGACAGAAGAGGGAGAGAAAGGACAGGGTGAAGTTCAAAATCTTCCATTTAAAGAATGCGTGTAAATAAAATTTCTTGAAGAATAATGATTAGCTAAAGACACTTTGATCTGTTGCCTTACCACACTGAATGCTCCCAGCCTAGACTAAAAGCACTTGGGAAACCCTCAATAACCTGAAATAAATTTCTACTTCTGGATAAATTAATAAAGGTGTCTATAAATATATTCTCAGATGTGCAATATATCCATTATTTACACTACTTATAAAAAATTAATTCAAAGTCATCTCACCAAAAGGTGAGTAAAATTTTAGGGAAAGTGACTATACATAATAATAGATAGAGATAAGAGCAAAATTTAGAAAATAAAGATTTTTTTCAGATATCTATTCTTTTTATAATAGAAAATCAATATAAGTTTTTTAAGTTGTCATCAGGCTATGTTCTACATGTAACTCCATATTGTACAAAAGGGTGTTTTTTGCCCTAAAAGATCCCATTTTCAAGTAGTTTTTGACTCCACTTTGAGGTAGAAGAATGGCTACAGTCCCTGTGTAGACCAGAAACTGTACCATGTGTGAGGCACTTCAATACATCATAGACTGTTAAATGACTTATCCCAGGGGATAGTGAAGGAGCCACCCTCTATTGAAATAAATAAAACATTGGGACACATGAGTATGTTGAAATCGTACCAGGAAAACCAGAACTTATTATATATACAAGACTTGTCAATAGGTGCAAAGCTTGTGGGCTGCCTGTTCTCTGGAACCCCTCATACACTTGCTTTGTACAGATCTCCTTTAACCTACCCAGGCATCTCCTTACAAAGGAGGCTTTCTGCCGGTCTCAATATGTTCTCACCTCAAATATGTTGCTGATTCTGATGTGTCCATTTAATAAGTATTGGTTAGATGCATGACCATTGTTTAGCAGCTAGAGTCTGGGATGGTCCTTAGTATCATAAACATGATGAAGACCCAGTGTAAAATCATCATTGGGCATATCTAATGGCTTTGTGGATGCTAATTTTCAGTCTACAGACAACCCCGCTTCATCTATAGTATAACTCAAGTTAGCCCAGGCTTAAGCTCTTTTTTCTTCTGTCTCTTCATGACAGTGGGTTAGACCTCTTCAATATTCCTGTGTAATTATGACTTTGTTATTCCCTTACATTTTTATACATATAGAAATATGTGAAAATAAGTAAACATATGTGAATGAGAAAATAACTTCTGGGTTGACATTATCTATTTGGACATGAAAGTCATGTAGCAATATGCAAAATCATATTTTTATTATTTCACACTATAGACAAACTTCATGGAATGTGAATTTTCCTCTTTTCTGAAAATGAGCATCAGTATCTACCTCAAAGTTTCACTGAGTTTCAAAAAGTCTTTTATTCAGTCTTATTATTTCCCAAATATACATGTTTTTGCTTAATAACTATATTTTTTGAGAACTATATTGCTTGGAAACTGTGATTGAATACAATAGATGGCACACAAATTAAGTTGTCTATGTTTAATTTAACTAGGCATATTTGAATGAAATTATTGTCTGCTGTCATACATGCTGGCCCTTGTTAACTGAATCAACATTAAGTGGCACGTGACTTCAATTATTGACATTTACAGAATATTTATTATGTGACAGACTCTTTTCACATACATTAATGCATTAACTTCTTTGTTCCTCAAAGAGATTCTAGGCTGTTTTTAGTATCATTAATCCCATTTAATGAAGTGTGAAATTGGGCTTTAAGAGATTAAATAGCTTGTCTAATGTCATAGTGTTTGCCAAATCCTAAACCAGGCAATCTGGCTCCATTCTCAAACTTGCTGTCCCTCTTGTGACTAAAAAGATATTTCATTAGAGGTAAATGTTAAATTATATAATCTACCCTACCCAATAGTTACTCTCAATTATATTAGTAGAATTGGTCACTACATAATACTTAATTCTAATTTCTTTACATTTTTGAGTATATTATTTTGGCTTAAAAGTGAGAAATATTATGGAAACTTAGAAAAGAAATATCAGAATTCAAAACACTTAAGTAGTTGGATTTTTCTTACTGCATTATAATCTAAGAAAGTCAATAAAAGTTATTTATCTTCCAACTACTTATTTTTGATGCATAGTCTCCTTGCTGTCACCATTTTCCTTGTAAAACCGTCTTATTTCAAAAGTAGCTTTCCCATAAAGAATGAGTAATAAGGGCTGTTTTCAGCAATCATAAGATTACATGCTGTCTGGGAGTCCAGGAGCCCTGCCTTTCACCCTGTGCCCATCACCATTCCATAAAGGAAGAACTATAATTAAAATTTGAACCAAGAAAGGATAAAGCATAGACCGAAAGCCAACATCATTAGATTGAATTATTTGGAGAAAAGAAAATTACTGTCTGCGTTTTCTAAGCATCTCCACATTGGAAGTTAAATACTGCCAAAATGGACTCTGAAGTTTTGTGTTTTATGATCATCACTCCATTGGTACACTCAGACCTTGGCTTCTAATGGAAATAGTAGCACATCCCCTAGGATTAATGAAGGGGTATTCGGGATTCCATAGTTTATTTTGTCTCTTCCATCATTTGCCCACTATCATCAATTTGCAAACAAAAGATAGAAACAGCAAAAGGGTTTACAACATTCCCCATTGTACATTGTCCCCAGTATGCAATATACATCACAGAAAATAGGAGTCTGTCACTATGATTATGACTTTAACTATATGGTTTAATAAAGCAAAAAATTGACCGTGTATTCCAGTTTCTATGTTGGCCATCATTATATTGTCTAAGAATAAGGCTATTTATTTAAACCTGTGATTCAGAGATGTCCCATCTGATAACATTGGTGTACCCATGTATTAAATGTTATTTTTCATCCATATTTTGGAGAACAATTTAGTGAATGAAGAGGAAGAGACTGGAGACTGCATTTCTGAGTCTTTTACTCCTTAAATATACTCATGATTGACTGTGCAGAGCCCTGGGCTCTTGTGTCAAGTGTAAACCAACACAGTGAAAAGTGATATGAGAAGGTGGTTACTCTGAGGTTAGTAATTCAGAGTGAACAATGCACTCACACCTACTCATGCATAACATGACAAAGCAAGCACAAACTAGATTCTATCTTTTATGAGAATAGAGACCATGGTAAAAATGCTGAAATATGCATGAAACATTTTTCACAACTTGTGCAAAGTTGTATTTTACAACTTATGAAATAGTTATAAACAAATAGACCAAAGATCAAAAAACAAGCCACTTCCCCCTTCTCTCTGAAGCTGCCTCTAGCTTTATGCTTCAGTATTTTGTTACAAATGTTCTTGCTCAAAATGATGTTAATACACCCTGCCTATAATTTTTTAATGTCTAGATGGGGGCATGGATTAATAATTGAGCCAGATATCAATCCTTCATGGGGCATAGTTACATTGATAAATGTCTTCAGATATCTTAGAATATTTAAAATATTTTAAAATATGACTGTGGAATCCACCTTCATGGAAACAGGGATTCTTGGTTCACTCAGCTTTCTGATCCATCCTTACATTGCATGAAAGTCACTACCATTACCACATGTCTCTCTGATTGGCTGCCTTGCGCATGGTTATCTGTAAGGGGTCTATGAATGAGAAACCAAAAGAGATTTTGACAATAAACTTTGTGAACTGGTTTATTAATATGTTGTGTTATAGTGACTGGATCATCTCTTTCTTTGTCATACTATAAAGTGTTCTCTGTTTTCACTTAGAGCCAAGGGTTATTTCTTGTTTTCTGCACCATTATTTCCAGAATGACTATCCTTACATTGACTCTGTAAAGATCTTTGACAAAATTCTACTCCCCTTTGTGATAAAAGTCCTGGAGAGGTTAGGGATACAAGTGACATATCAACATGGTAAAGACAATTAACAGTAACAGCCAAAATCAACTTAAATGGAAAAGAAGCCAAAGCAGTTTCACTAAAATCAAGAACAAGGCAAGGTTGACCACTGTCTTTATACCTATTCAATATAGTACTTGAAGTCTTAGCTAGAGCAATAAGACAATTGAAGAAGTTCAAGAAAAAAACATATAAGAAAGGAAGAAGTCTAAATACTTTATTTTCAGATGATAGTATGCAGAGTGATCCTAAACAATTACACCAGGAAACACCAGCAGCTGATAAACACTTGCAGCAAAGTAGCTGAATACAAAATTAACTCAAGAAAACCAGTAGCCCTCCTAAATTCAAATGACAAGTGGGCTAAGAAAGAAATCTTGGAAGTAATACCTTTCATAATATCCTCAAATATTATAAAAAATATCTTGGGGTAACTCTAATCAAGCAAATAAAATACTTTTATGATTAAAATCTTTTAACATTGAAGAAATCAGAGGATTAAAAGATTCCCCATGCTCATGCATTTGTAGGATTAGTATAGTAAAAACGGGCATCCTACCAAAAATAATATGTAGATTTAATGAAATACCCAACAAAATTCCAAAATAATTCTTCAAACATCTTGAAAGGAAAATTTTCACCTTCATATGGAAACAAAATAAATCCAGGATAGCTAAAACAATCTTGAATAATAAGAGAACTTCAGGAAGTTTTATCAACCCCAATTTCAAATTGTACTAAGGAGCTATAATAATATAAACACTGTGGTACTGGCACAAAAATACACAAATCAATAACTGGAATTGAATTGAGGCCCCAGACACATGCCTAAAATCACCTGATTATTTATTTAAAAAAAAACTAGAAATGCACTGTGGAAAACAGACAGTATCTTCAACAAAGGGTACTAGTTAGACTAGATGACTGCTTATAGAAATATGCAAATAGATATATACTTATTACCATGCACAAAACTTAATTTGATGTGGTTCAAGATCTGAACCTAAAACTGGATACACTGAACCTTCTAGAAGAGAAAGTAGAGAAATGCCTTGAATTCATTTTCACAGGTACTGGCTTTTTGAACAGACCAATTAAATGGAAACTCATTAAACTGAGAAGCTTCAGCATGGCAACGAACAGAGTAATTTATAAAAAGTGGGAGCCAACAGAATGAGAATAATTTTTTACCAACTATATATCTAATAGAGGACTAATACTCAAAATATATAAAGAACTCAAATACTGTCTATCAAGAAAACAACCTAATTTAAAAAGTGAGTACAGATCTAAAGAGAAATCTCAAAAAAGGAAACCCAAATGGCTATATAACATTTAAAGAAATGTTGAATATCTTTACTCATCAGGTAAATATATACCAAAACTACTTTGAGATTTCATCTTATACCAATCAAAATGGCTAAGATCATTAAAACAAGTGACAGTTCATGTAAGTAAGAATATGAAGTAAAGGGAACACTCATCCATTGCTGGTGAGAATGCAAACTTTTACAGCCACTCTGAACACCATTGTGGCAGTTCCTCAGGGACACAGAAATCAATCTACCTCAAGATCCAACTATACTCTACTTGCTCATATACCAAAAAATACTTCATCTTACCATAAGGACAGCTTCTCAATCATGTTCCTTGCCATTCTCTTTATAGTAGTGAGAAATTGGAAACAGTAGAGATATTCCTCAACTGAAATGAATAAAGATAATGTGATATATTTATACTATGTTGTATTACTAAGCCATTAAAAAAAACAAATCATGAAATTCTTAGGTAAATGAATAGAATTAGAAAATAAAAATCAACCCAAGGAAAGTATTATAAGCCCAAAACAACAAATATGGTTATACATTTGCTTATATGTAGATATTAGCTGTCAATGATAACTAAGCTTCAATTTATAGAACCACAGAGGTTAGATGTAGTAAGGGACTAGTAAGGGACTAGGGGGTAGACACATAGAGATTTTTAGGAAAGTAAGATAGACTAGATAGCTATGGATTGATGGGGGGGGGGACTGAAATGGGAAGATCAAATGGAGAGGGGGAGGAATGAGGGACATGAGGGAGGAATACCGGAACAGGCAGCTAAAATTAACGTCTATTTGAGCAGTAATATGGAAACCCTAAGAGAGTAGATACTTCATAAAATATATGCATATGTGAAGGCGATCTACGTGAAATTGTGAAATAATGGTGAGTGCTCATCTCTTTCCAGTAAATGAAGTCTTCAGTACCAGTATCGGATTTTATCTAGTTGAGTTGTTGTCCAAACGGGTGCCATGGGAATCATCAAACAACCCAGGCTGTTTCCAAGGTTATAGACTCTTCTCCATAGACTGACAACAAGGCCCTGTTGGTGATAATAAGACCTACACAGCTTATTAATCAGGGAGAAGTTGAGCTGGTGCCTGCATAAAGACTTCACCCCTATGTTGCAGTGTCTTTGGTACAAAAGAGTGTCTCCACGCTACCAAAAGAGAATTGTGAAACACAAATCCAGCCACAAACCTGTGAATCTGCTATAGTATCCTGGCTGCAAGGTACGCTAGGGCAATGGGGGCACAAAGGCTTTGGGGTACCCAATCAACATCTGAAGAATACATACTCTGAGAGTTGAATGCAATACCTGACACTGCTTGGATGACCAAAAGCCTAAGATTCAATAACCCAGGGACTTATTATTGTAAAACAAATTAGTACTGTTACAAAAAAGAGAAGAAAGAAAGAAAGAAAGAAAGAAAGAAAGAAAGAAAGAAAGAAAGAAAGAAAGAAAGAAAGAAAGAAAGAAAGAAAGAAAGAAAGAAAGTTTAGAAGGGATGGAAGACACAAAGAAAAGGAGGCCTTCTAATTCCGTGTGATCAAAGCTCATATGAACTCACAGAAAAGGAAGCTTGAAAAGGACTTTGAGTGGTTTGTACCAGGTCCCTTACATGTGGCTCCCAGTGTGTTTTATAGGACTCTTGATTGTGAGAACTAGTGGTTCTCTGTTGCCTAAGCTTTCTCTTGGGCTCTTTTCCTTCTGTTTGTTTGCTTTGTACAATTCCAATGGGTTAGTTTTTGTTTTAGCTTATCTTATTATTATCCCTTAAAAATCTTCTTGTTTTCTTATGAGAGACAGAAAGGGCCTGGATCCAGATGGAAGGAGAAGGTGGAGAGGAAGTGAAGGGAGGAGAGGGAGGGGAATCTGTAATCTGGATTTATGTGAACTATCTTTTTCTGAAGAACTATTGTGGAGAATGAGAGTAAGCTACAGATTACAGTGCTTACCAGAGTCACAACTTTTCACACCTTGTCTTATAATTTAATTAGCAAAGCACCTTGAAAGCCGATACAGTTTTTTACATACAGGCTATTTCAAATTTAATGGGTTGTATTTGCTTATAGCGGGGCATATTATAAGAATCAAGAACAATTTGTTTCTGCATTAAAAATAAAGTAGCAATTGCATACTTTGTGTTAAGAAACAAATAAATAATATGAACAAGTACTGAATATCATCAAATACATCTAAACTGTTTAAATTCTCTTAAAGTTGTGTTATTTTAAAATCATTCACTAAATTTACATTGTAAAAAACATAAAGCTACTTAATTAACTTTGATTTCTTAACAGCCTACATGGAAAACAGTTGAGCTAGCTTTAAAATTTGGTTGAGATATCTTTAGGATAGTTTTTATTTTCTTCTCATTTTTCCTGACGATTTAACCAGGCCCTGGGGTGTATTACGCACATTTTCCCCTCATGCTACATCCCCAACTCCTAATCTTTTCACCACACTTAAATAGATGAATGCATACAGTTTCTTAAGTTTTGTGCGCTTCATATTTTTTACTTTATTTAGTGTTTATCTGTATAGTAGAGGGGGGGAGAGGAGAGGGGGAGGGGAGGGGGAGGGGGATGGGGAGGAAGAGAGAGAGGGAGAGGGGGAGGGAGAGGCATACAGAGAGGGAGAGGGAGAGGCAGAAGGAGAGGGAGAGGGGGAGGGAAAGAGAGAGGGAGAGGCAGAAGGAGATGGAGAGGGAGAGGGAGAAAGAGAAGAAGAGGGAGAGGGAGAGGGAGAAGGAGAGGGAGAAGGAGAGGGAGAGAGAGGGAGAAGGAGAAGAAGAGGGAGAGGGAGAGGTATACCTATGCCCCAGCACACATGAAGAAGTAAAGGACAGCTTTGTGGAGTCAGTTCTTTCTCTGCACCTTTTCCTAGGTTCTAAAGATCCAGCTCAGATTTAGGCTTGCATACCAAGTGGTTTGTTTTTTTGTTTTTGTTTTTGTTTTTTTCTGAGCCATCTTACAAAGACAGCTCGCCAATATGTAGATGGGGCAGGTCCAGTTGAGTGGCAGTCTGTACTTAATGGCCTGCTTTCAGGAAAAGTGCACATAGATAAGCATTTACTAGGCATTCTTGATGTAAAGGCATGTAACGCAGAATCTATAAATAGCTGTACATTTATAGTGAGCTCCAAGTACCAATTTGATTCTCAGAGGACATTTTCACTGATTTTGCCAAGATTTTACAAAGCTAATTCACATTTGCAATTCAAAATAATTATTCCAAAATGAAGACCGTTCAAGTTTTCACTTATATTAGTAAGAAATTAGACAGCTAATATATACCTGAGACTTCATATTTTTCTTAAGGCTTGCTAGTGACTCCTTTGCTTAATCTGTTAGTAACTTTTAGTATTGAAAGAATTCCCTCACTGTGTTGAGTGTTGGGGTGTTGCTCACAATAAAATGACCAAGTGCAAAGCATATGTTAACATTTAATCTGTTCAAAGTTCAGAGCACTGTTCAATGTCAACAAAATATGGGCTGTATACTTAATTCCTAATTTCTAGTAACAAAGAATTGAATGAACATTGTTTTATTATATCTCCCACAATAACCAAATATATAATTAAATGCATACAAAATAGCATTCTTCTAACCAGTAGCTATATAATCTACTAGTAAAATAGTTCTTATACTAAGTGTTTCTAAATATGATGTGCATTTTATGCTTATAGCACGTCTCTCTCTCTGGATCATGCAGGTACCTGGTGGCTGCCATATTGAAGGAAGCAACAGTCAAGAAAGCAACAAAAGTTCTAAGATGCAATTCTGTCTGTACTGTAATTACTCCACATGGCCAACATTAAACTAGCACACAATGGAAAAGATGCACAAAACCTTGATGTTCCATATTTGCCCCAGGAAGCCACAGCAAACATAAACTAAGCAGAGACCCAAAGTTAGGTGTAAAATAGTTGAGAACTCATGATCCTGAAGTAATTTTCTGCTTTTGTTTTCAGTAGAAGTCACTGAATTTAAGGTTTATGTAAGCTAATTTGAATAAATGACTCTATTTAATAACTGGCCAAGAAAATTCCTGGACATATTACATTTAGCTCCCAGGAGCCAGAATAAAACTACTGCAGCTTACAAGGAAATTGAATCATCAAAGTGGATGTCACGAAACTATGCCAGAGAAGTGAGCAATTTGGCTGAGAGCATCCAAGAATCACGTATTTTATCTCCCTCTCAATCCAGACAGTACAAAGCTGATCAAATTATAAGACTCAGGACCGCTGAACGACAGAAAGGTATTTCTGTTTTAAGATGTTTTCCTTGTCATTACAAATGGTGAGTTTATGGGTGAAGGTGACAGTACCTTGAGTTCAGGAAGCACTGTGTTGGATTCCCCAAATTGCCACTCTGAGCTGAACAACCGAGCAGGAGTCAGTCCTCTCGAAGCTATTCACATATTAATGAGTGGTAGTGGAAGAGTGAACTGTGCTCCTTCTTAGTTCTCTGTAATAATTAACACAATGCTGTCATTTCCAGAGCGATCCACAAAGCTCAGCTGTTGAAAATTAGCAATATCTGTTCTGTTAATTTTTCTTCAGTATGAGAAAGCAATGATAATATTTCTAATAATATAAAAATGATAACATTGATAAAATACACACTATATATACTTAAGGTATAATGATTAATACACTGGAGTAAATTATGATTTCATGAATATTCATGTCAAATCCATTAGAGAAAAGAGTTACATCCCCCCTAGCCAATAATGTAAATCCATATAGAGTAATACCAAAATGAACTAACAGGTAAATGTTTGGACAATTTCACACCCAGAAAAAAAGATAACAGTAACAGAAACTATGTCTGTAAGTAGAGCAGGATGAGCAAGTGAAGATACCTCTCAAGTGAAGAAGAGAAAGAGCCCTGTGTCAAGCAGCCTTCGGTCATTGAAACGGATGCCTCTGAGGAATCTGACTCTTCAACTTAATAAGAAAAAGTACTTATTTTGGTTCACAATCTTCAACGTTCTGTTCTGTAACTGATTGCCGTTGTTGTTTGTGTGCCTGCAGGAAGAAAGGAAATCATTGGCAGGGAGGAGTCTATGATGGAGCACACTGCTTACACTGTAGTAATGGAAAGCACAAAGACGGGAGGAAGAAGGGTCTCATTGTTACCAACAAAGGTAGTAGCGTCCAGTGAGTAGATCACCTTCCATTAGGCCCCATTTATTAAAGGTTCCCTCAACTTTTGACTCCTGACACTGCCACCTCAGAAATATCCAACGCTCCAAAGATACTGGTCTTTATTGGCTTTAGCATCCCTGATCCAAAATGAAAAACACAACATTCCTGTTAGCTTTGGATGTCCTGGTTACACTATTATAAAAAGTAAATGAAAAGATGCTAACAGTGTATGGATCAAGCAATTATTAGTTATTATTAATTAGTTACTATTAATTATTAGTGTGTGTTAGTTACCTTATCGTCTGTTGCAACAAAACACCACAACCAAGGCATTTAATTGGGTTTATGATTCCAGAGAGTTAGAGTCTGTGAGAACGGAGCTGAGGTATGATGTCCATAACATGTGAGAGCTCACAATTTAAAACACGAGCAAGAGAGAGAAAAATAGGCCCGTGACATACTTCCTTCATCCAGCATCCCAATTCTCCTCACACAGCCACCGACTGGGCACCGAGTATCCCGATGCCTGAGACGTTAGCCTGGCATCTCATTCAAACCACCACAACGAGGAAAGATCCACCACTTTGGAAAGCTTCAAAGATGGAACTGACTCAGGACAGGGCCAGAGGTGACACAGGAAAAGAGATATGGAGCACAAAAGCCGATCCGAAAAACTGACTTATTCCCAGAAAATTAACAAAGGTGAATGAACAACCCAGGAAAAGAAAACATTCCTGAAAAACAAAAATGGAAAAAAAAATCTTATTGTTTAGGTGGGAAGAGAGATTCCAATTTCTACCAGTCAGGAAAAATGGGCCTTTCTAAAGTTAGACCCAAATAAATAATGGTCTAATGTTTACACAGTTTGCACTAGGAAAAGAATCAGACTTGTGTGTGATATCTTGCTAAGTTTGTACACAGGAATGGTTTTGTAGATGTATGTAATAGGACATGATTTAGGATAGCCCTTGCAATAAAAGAGAAATGGGGGATCTGGGTAGAAAGAATTGAATATAATGAGCTGGTTTCTTGTCCTTTGGAGTTAGGGCACAATGACCTTCTACCATTTGGAGTTGACTCTGGAACCTGGCACCAGATTCTAGCCAGTGCTGAAAAGCAGAGCCTGCCATTTGAGGGTATCAAATTTTATATCTGTCACCCTTCACCTGGACTCAGAAAACTACGAAGTAACTCAAACTCTTCAGCAAAATTTCAAGAGTGAATAATCCAGAATAGCATACCAAGTCCTTCTTGGCAGCTCTGGGTCACACTTATGAGAACTTGAGAATCAGGATTAATCACAGTTGTCCTTCTGAGAAATGCCTGAGATTTAGAATTCAGGATTTCCTCCTGACCTTGCCACAGACATTGAACTGTAAGGCATTGTGATGCCTGGATAATCTTTCCAAATAAATATAGGAAGCACACTGACCTTTGTGGAGTGTGCACCATCAGCACTGAGCTGAGAGGAAATGCTTTGAAAGGCTAGCCAAAGTGGACAGGTGTTCCTGATCCAGGTCATCAGAGACTTATGCAGGATCTCAATTCTAAGGGTTTTGACGCTGAAAGGTTCAGATAGCGATACCTCAAAAAATGTTACAACTTATTTTACAGTTTTGGAGTTCTCAAGGTACTGCTTCTTTCAAACATTTCTACCTCTCTGTCTTCCTGTGCCAAGGACACCATCTTGCCCCTGGCATTTGTACTGACCCAGTCTGACAGAAGCAGGACAGGCTAAAAATAGAAGCCACAGAGGCAGCCAGGCCCACCCTGCTGCTCTGAGGATATTGTCATTTTAAAAATGACACAATTAAGCTTTATCACAAGTGTATAGAATGAATTTCTGATTCATGTAAACATATAAACGACCTATAAATATTCACTAGCATATGAGTATATATGGTAATCTTAAACAATATAAGTGCCAAAAAGTTAACTACATAAAAATTAAGTTCAGTTTTATTCCAAAAGAAAAATATTGCAGTATTTTACCTTCTAGTATAAAAACATGCACATCTTCTCATCTTCAACAACTTTTATTAAACTTGTTAATCTGCTAGGGAGAAGTATTCTATTTTAATTTTGATTTTCATTTTTCATTCTTCGTGAGTTTGATTTGTAATTTTTTTTACACTTGAAGTGTTATTTTTATGAATTTCCTATGTATGCTATCCACTAACTATAAAATGAGGCATTTGTCCTTTCCAACTGTGTAGTTTCTTCGGGCCACAAGTCACAGAACAAGCCAGCATCAGAGCCTGTTCTGTAGTCCATCTTCAAGGCCTTTCAAGCCATTTTTAATGGGTGTCATGATCTCTGCTTCACCATGGCAATTACAGTTTGCTAGAGGTGAATCTTTTTCTCAGTGAACTAGATTAAATGTTGCTTCATTTCTGCATATATGCTACTACTGTGCAAATAATTAATTCAAAAGGACATTTTCCTGATACTATGTACTCCATGTTGGTCTACTCTTTCTTTTCACATGACACCATGGATTCTGATCAGGGAGAGCTAAAGACAGACTTTGTTCAGAATAGTTGTAGGACTTCAAAAGAGGATGATAAAAGATAACAATTTGACCATGCGAATAAGTTTCTATTTTTCACTTTAATAGGCTTCATAAAGATACCTGTCTTGGCTTACTTCTGTCAGCTGTTCTGTCTTCACACTGTGTGCTTAGGGCTTATTGCACCTACTGGTGACTACACCAATGATAAGGAGCGTGAGAACATAATATATATTAAAAATAATTATCATACCTGATTATATTCTCATGCTGAAATTATATTCTTGATAACTGCTTCCTGGGATGCTCCCTCTGATAATTCACATCAGGAGTAAATTCCTGATACTTACCCTGGTTGTTGCATAGGGGAACGAAAAGGAGCCTGGTTCATCTTATTCTCACTTCACTAAGAGTTTCTGAAGAGCAAAGAAAATGCTTGAGTGTATCTGTGTGCAGCGCATCAGGAGAAATCATAAGCTGATAAATTCCTAAAATGTAAAGTCACACTGCTTCCATATAAACCTTTAAGCCTTATGATTTCATTTTACAAAATAGTAATAAAGTTCAGAGGATCAGCCTGCTTTTGCTCACAACACTATTAACAAAGACCAGATTTTTATATAGTTCTTCACATACTGTACATGTCTTAGAGACAGAAGTACGATAGTTCTGTGCATTTGCTAGTACTGTTTTCTTCTGGTTCACTCACATTTAGGCATTCTCCATTTGGGCTGTGAGCTTGTGAAGATATCTTATGCTCTCCTTAACTGATCATTTAAGCAGAGCAAATTATACAGTTACTGAGAACAGACAAGGCCCTGAAAGTCATCATTCTGCTCCAGAACCTACACATCAGTGGGAGCTGGGGGCAAAAGACTACCTCAGAGACTACTGACAACACTGTTTTCTCCACAAATGCGAACATTTCTTTTAATTCCTAAAATACTTGTACATTATTTTGTAAAATGTTCCTTAATTATATTTCTCCCTGTTTATTTAAAAAGTTTACAGAGTGGAGCAGCTGGGACAAGAGTCTACCGGCTGCCATTCCCACCAAGGAGGCGGCTCCACAACCTTCTGTGCAGAGCCTAAAGGAGAGAGTAATCTCCCAGTAATCTTCCAGGTGAGATCTTCACCTAAACCAAAACAATAAAACCTTTTACCTTTTTAAATAAGCATACATAATCTCATTTTGTGCATGTGAATACTTGATATATTATCAATCTGTAGACAGCCAATATTTTTTTAGTTTTGCTTTGCAAATAGAGATTACTTCCATTGCTTCCAGATCAGATCTCCTTATGAAGAAAATTAACTCCATAATAATTAAAACTTTTAAAATTTTATTTTCATGCAATGTGTATGTGTGATTACTTTCATGTATGTATATATGACACATGGATGCAGTGGCTGCAGAAACCAGAAAATTCAGATCCTCAGAACTAGGGTTATAGGCAATTGCAGGCTGCCATGTGGGTTCTAGGAATGATCCCAGCTCCTCTGCAAGAGCAGCAAGTGCCCAACTTCTGAGCCACTCCTCCAGCCCAGCATTCCATGTTTAGTTGACTCTATGCTTACATTCTGTCCCAAGCTATAATATAAGCATAATTTTTTTGCAACCTACTTTTAATAAGGGTTGAACCTCTCCTATAGCCTACCACCCAATAGAGAGAAGTTACTAGGATGGGGGGAAATGGATCTGTTCAGCAATAGTTCTTTGACGGTGAGCTTGATCTTCTTTGGCAGCAGTTCAGTCCCATAGAAAATGATGAACGCATCTTAGCAGCCACAAACCAGTCCTCTAGGCAAGCAGATCCCAGGCATGAACCAGCAGCTGAATTCTGGTCCTTTCAGTAAGCAGACACCAGGCAAATGTAGTTGAATCCTGAAGAAACTGCCAGGCTCAGCACCTGGCCTAAAGCAAGGCCATGAAGACTGCTGCAGAAGCTTCGGGAGCAGTTCCTGGGCTAGTTTCTCTCAAAAAGCAGTGTTACCACAACTTAAGTTCAACAACTCTATCTAAGACAAACCAATACATGAGTGTCTTTAGTGAAGAATTGGCAAGGCGGAGCAAACCAAACCTCGGTGCTTGTCCCCCACAGTGGGGTCATATCTACATTCCTTCATCAAGCATCCTTTCACATGTTTGCTCTATCAAAACATCCTTTTACCTGTATCTGCCTCAGAAAAACAGTCTTTCATGTGTTTGCTTTAGCAAGACCTCCTTTCACATGTGTGCCCCAGCAAAACATCATTTGATGTAACTTTCCAAAGAAACAAGAGATTTCCACGTCAGTATAAGGCCTGGATCTAGCCAGGTATGGTCAATTAAATTGTGTCTTACTTCTCGCCATACTAATTGAATCTGTAATGAGAACTGACATAGCCTGGAGCAGTTAGTTCCTTTGTAGGGTGTTCATTTTTAAAAAATTGGAAATATTATTTTATCTCATTGATGGAAGGTAGTCTGGAGAAATTGGTTGCTATAGTTCCCACTACTCAAAGGATTACTGAATTAAACAGAGTTCAGACCTTAAAAGGACATCTGCATCCCTGGATTCCACTCTGTCTATGTGAAAAAAACAACGTAGTAAGTGCATCTATACCTCATTTCTGTCTAAATTAACATAATAGGATTCTGGTGCCTTTTCAAATAAAACTTCACAAAATATTGAGTAGGGCGTTTTAAGTCTGAAACACAGAAACATGAAAGGCTCACAGAAACATCAGCTCATTAAAGTTGCCGGGGTGGATAAAGAAGGTCCCTCTATCACTATTTCAGAAAATATCCAGACTCATTAATCTGTGCACAGAGCTACTAACTTCAGCTACTGGTGAATTCTGATACCAAAATGTTACCACCACTTAACTAAAAAATATTAAGTAACAATAGGATGTCAGAATACTGGAATTACTCATTTTTGCAGCTTTCAGTAAAGTCTTTAAAAGGCTACATATGTAAAAACAGACACATCTGAAAACAGAGTCAATTCACAGCATTGCTAAGAGGACCCCTTATCATCATGTACCTGACTTAAGCTCTATGCATGTCAGACAATATGAGCATTTGGTGCTAAAAGGGTGGATTTGCTGTCCTCTTGTTTAAAGTTAATGAGTCAAGAACAGAAAAGAAGAAAGCACAGTTAATAAGATTGTAGCACAGGAAGAGCTACAAAACTTGACTTCTGTGGATTTTTAACTTTTTCCAAACACTAAAATGTTTATAAGTACTGACATCTTCATTCCCTAAAAACAAAAATTATGTCTATTTTAAGGCATTATCGTAAAATGATATCTTGGTATAAGACATACTGTAATGTGGCCTTTCAGTACAACCAATATTACCATGTCAAGAAGAATGTCAGGCTGCGGGTGACAGTAGAAGTCAGCAGAAGAACAGTAGATATAAGTCAGTATTTAGAACTCAGTGCTATGCCATGGATTTGTCTTCTAACCCATCTCAACAGTTTAGTTCAGTGGTATTCACACAGTGGCCTCCTGAGGTTGGAACATCAGACAAAGCACAAGAGTAGCAACAAGAGTCTTCAGGTTCCCCAACCTAAGGTTATCTCCATGTTCCAGAAGCTACCCAAGTAAGTGTTGGTTCAAAATCAAACAATGGAAAGAGGAATGAGTGCAAGAGCAAGCAAACTGACTACTCAACAGATTCTTTCCTCTGAGAAGTCATTCAAGTTTTTCATCTAAGGGAATGTGGTGCCTTTGAGATAAATGAAGCTCTGCATGCTGTTTAACCTTCTTCTCTTCCTAAAGGAAAACTTTGTTAGGGTTTTCCTAATTACACTTACCAGTAGAGATCTTAAATTTTCACTGGATAGCGAAGGGAACATGCACATCATTCAGAGACCTTGAACTTGGAACTTATACACACAGTCTCTGGAAAGGCCCTTAGTTACTTTGATTTTTCAACACAGATGAAAGAACTATCATTTGTATGTCACACATGCAGTCATTTTTAAATGTGTATAGATATATTTGGAAACTCTATGTACAGGGAATCTCTCTCATACACATAAACACACACACACACACACCACAATCCATATAGCTAAGAGTTAGAATAAGGGTATTCCTTATTTCTGCCTGCTCAGTATTCATTTTCTGTCTATTAATAGCAGAATCTCTTCCCGGAATACTAAGGGACTCATGAGCATTTACTGAAGAACATTTGTCTAGATTATGGCCTTTGTTGGAACAGTTGTATAACGTAATAAGGAAACAGAATGTAGTTTGAAAATTATGAGTTACACCTTATACAACAGAAGAACAGGAAAGAAAAAGAATCACTCTGATGTGGCAGGAATACTTGAGACCTCTCCAAGTGCACTAATTCTGCCTGCCACTCCTCAGTTCTACAGTAGTGACTTCAAAGTTTAGACTATTGCTTATGTGAACACTAGACCATGACTCATCCTTTACAGGTATCTAGTCCAGACATTTTGGTGGAGGTGGACCACCACCTCCAGTCTCTGAAATAAGCATGACTCTGGGCAAGTTAAAGAGCTCTCAATCCAAGGATATTCAGGGATTTGATTTAGCTCAAACTATGCCACATTTCACCACCAAAGCCATCTTTTCTGCCAAAACTATGAAGATATTTTTTTCATGCCTGATGTTACCTGCTAAGAAGAGAAGTGGTATTTCTGATGTAACTTTGCCTGCTATATTAAGGCAGCATTGTGTAGGACAGACAATCACAACATCAGATGAAAGCCACCATCTAAACAGATTAACAAGCCAAGGAAGAATTCCTTTTACAGCACTTATGACAGAAGCTCTTAGACAACAGAGTAGTTCTCACATATATTCCTTCTGGATAGTATTCTTATATACAGTTTTGGGATGGGTCAGGGTCTGACAACAGGTACTTCTCATCAGCTTGGTCTGAGAGCTTATACACACACACACACACACACACACACACACACATATGTGTGTGTGTGTGTGTGTGTGTGTGTGATGGTGAGCTGTTATAGGCAGCCTGGTCCCTGGTCAAGTCAGGGTTAAAACCCTGGTGACCCAACAGGTGACTGTAGCCTGCAAGGGACACCAGGTATTTAACCACACCCTGGTTCCTGTCAGGTAGCTACAACCTTCCACAACCCCCTGTAGAGAGGTCTGTAGCTATCAGTCACATAGGATCAGCACCAAGCCCTCCCACATGCAGATAAGGTATCTCCAAACTCTCAGACCAAGCTGATGAGAAGTACCTGTAGTCAGACCCTGACCCACCCCAAAACTGTATAAAAGAATCTTATCCAGAAGGAATAAAGGTGTGTGAAAATTACTCTGTTGACTGAGAGCTTCTGTCATAAAAGCAGTAACACTGCCGCTTGGGAAGAGGGCTGCTCTCCTGAAACACCACCTGAAGCTCCCTGTGCTCCTTGCTGGCTAGTCAGCCTCTTATCAGCCCAGCCAGGCCCGACTCAGTGTAAGGCAACTGAACTGATTTTTACTACTTAGAAAAAAATGTGGATGTCTGTTTTTTAAAAGTCACTGTAGTTTTTCTGCTTCCCATTGCTGTTAAACATTTAAAACAGGGCTATGTTGTACCTATCTATTTATCTATTCAAGTAATAGCCACTGTAGTCATAGCACGACTTAAAAGTTCAAATATGAAAAATTTTATGACTATATTTTAACTGTACCTAGTTGACATAGTTACTTTCCTTGTTGGGATAAAATACTCTAAAAAAGCAATTTAAAGAAGACAGGGTTTATTTTGGCTCACTGCTCAAGGGGTACCATCATCAGAGTGGGAAGCCCCAGAGGGCAAAGGTTCTGCAGTCAAAAGCAGGAAGATGAACGGATCTGCTAGGGTGATCCCTTTTATTCTTTCATGTAAGGCAGGACCCATGAAAAGGTCTTTCCCACATTTAGGGTAGGATATCCTAACTCAGTTTGCCAAATCAAGTAAATCCCTCCCAAGCTTTCCTAGAAGCTAAGCTAACCTAGATAAGTCCTCACAGGCACTCAAGGTGGCTCTTTTCCTTTGCAATTCTAGATCCTGACAAGAAGACAATCAATATAAATCATGATGCCCATCAGTTAAATAAAATTTTATGATATAAAAGAATAAAACTATTATAAACAATGAACCAGTATTAGTCTCTGCATGAAATTGTTAAGAAATGAAATAAAGCTATTCTAGAAGTTTCCATTCTTTCTGGATCAAGTACAGAGATACACAACTCTCCCAAATATGCTCCCAAATATTTCTGTTGTTGATGGGCCTGGTGCTGTTCTTGTGAACAATCCCCCAAGGAATAAAGGAGCCAATCACTAGGTGAGTAGGTGGAACTTTTGGGTTGGACTGAAGGAGAGAAGAAGCAGGAGAAAGTTACCTCCTTTTGGAACTGGGATAGCAGATGGGTAAGATGTAGTTGCTAGAGTTTCCTAATATCATGGCGGATCTGCAGGGTCCACCACAGAAAGGAATCAGATTTAAATAAGGCTTACGAGTATAGGTTTTAGTTGTTACGCCCAGAGATTGAGTTACCTTGTTTCTGAGCTAAGTTTGTGTTGTGCTTTCCTTCACACAGTGGCTTGTCTGGGTTCAAGAGAGAAAGGCGTGGTAGCAAAGTGTGGGTTTGCCAGATGTGCACCACAAAGGCTGTGGGGATTTGAAGCATGGGTTGGTGTGGTTGTAACCTGCCGCTGGGAACCTAGAGAGCTGTGTGGAGAAGTTTCAACTGGCCAGGCTGTTGGGGCACAGTTAGAAGCACAAGTGAGGGAACATGCCTGTTCTACCTTTTTAAATATTTCACTCAACATATTCTGTGCCATTAACAGTAGACTTTCCTCCATTGTTAAAATAGTGTAGCAAATTATGTTGTCTTTTAGCATGTAACTATTCTCCTTTAATTGCTTTAGCAATTAACAATTTTGATGATATCAATGCCAAACCATAGCAGAAAATATTTCAATCTTCATGGTATTCTGGACTGCTTTTGTTTCAATTATGATTTAAAAGATTTAAATCACTATTTTAGACACTATTTTGATAGAAACAAAGTATCAACTTTTAGAGCTTGTTTAGTAGATATTATAAAATGGCACTTTTAACTCAGGAGAAGGATAAGGCACTTATCCTGAGGATAAAAGATTACCACGTGATTCTATGATCATCTAAGATTTAGAGGTGGGGATGAATGCTGTCGCATACATGCCACACCTGTCTACTGGAATTTGTGGTTTTATTCAGGACTTACAAATCCTCCCACGAGTGCCTATTTCACAGCTTTTCCTCAAAAGTGCAGTGACTTCAAGGAATCTGATAAACTAGTATGTGTATGACAAAGCAGATACTCAAGATTAGAAGAAACTTGAAGAAGCTCCTCACAAGAAAGGATTTTGTCTGGGCTGACGACTTGATTTTAGTTTCAGGGCCTGGGTTATCAGAATGAAGTAGACTGGGAAGGCGACGGTGTATAACTTAATCCGCCATGGAAACAAGCAACCTAAGTTTGAAACACAAGGACTGCATCCTAAAAACAATAACGCTTGTAAATTTCAATCTGCTTTGGCATGGAGTATCATAGCTGAAGGCAGTAAAAGAGAAGATTCCTCTGCATCCAAGAAAACACTGCAACATGGACAGCATGCTAGCTAGTAGAATGCTGTCTTGTTTCTTGACCTTAAGACACTGGAATTGGATCCTTAGGTTGAGTAAGCAAATTAAAAGAAGATATGCACTGTTTTGCTTATGAGCACTGAAATACAAATTCAGGAGTTGTTGATTGGCATTCATTTCCCCCAGAACACTTCCAAAGTCAAAAAGCCATTAGATCATGCAAAGACAACAACAAACGTTTAGTCCATGTCCATTTCTAAGGCTGAAACCCTTCCCAGGTAATCACTGAACTTTGGGCTTTATCAGTGATATAATGATTTTACTAAGAAAAATATCTTTCCTGTGTTCATCACATTCAGCTTCTATTTTGTTCATCATTTGATAAACATTATGAACACTTATATCCCAATGAGATGCTTGAAGGAGGCTCCTCCTGGAACCTTATCGCCTACACCTTATAGCCCGTGCAGTGTTTTTAAAGCTGCATGGATCCATTCAGCTCTCTCACACAGGCTCCTTTTAGCTACTGAAAGAAGAAAGTCAATCAACATGAAATTTATTCCTAAATGTTTTTCTTTAAACAAATATAACTCATGGGATTACCAATACTTCCTGTTTCCGTGGTTTGGAAGAACTTGAGCTCAGATGACCCTGGTCTTGTATTTCTGTGTGTTCTTGTTTTGCCCATCTAAACTGAGAATAATCAGAAAGTCAGACAGGAAACAAGCCTACATATTCATATTTATCCCAATCTAAGGAAACACTCACTACAAATGTATTCAAAAGCAATTGGCATTAGCTACATTTAGGTTTCTAAAAGAGAGAGAAACTGTTTCTAGGACTTTTTTATTTGAAGGCTATTGTTTGCAGGTGGTTTTAAAATGTATGTTTAAAAACTCCATTAGTTCTTGCCAGGGCAGTTTCACCTGTTTCCATAGCAACATTCAAAATGAGTGGAAGTGCAATCAGCGCAAACATTTACATTAACAGGTAGTTCAACATTTCTGTTGAGTATGAGGTTGTCCAACATTTTTAAATCATGAAGCTATAATTTAAGTCACCCTTCTTCAATGGAATTTTTATCAGATGCCTTTTGGATGAAATAACTAATGAAGTTTAGCTTTAAATTTAAACCCTTTCAAAGGTATTAAAAGTGATTCTGGTCATATCTTGCTCCTATAAAGAATATATTGATTGGTCGGTTCAGGGTGGAAACCGACAAATCTCACTCACTTCAAATTCGGAAACTTCAAAATGAAAGCTTTATTTTCTGAGCACTCAGAGAGAGGGCTGTTTCCAGACCTGAACCCCAAAGGGAGATTATGCAACATCTGTAATTTACAGGATGGGGACGTAAAGCTTGGCAGATGAAGTGGTCTGTCCCGTTGACCAGTCATGTTTTGACACAAGAGGTTAAGCAAGGAAGCTAACTCTGATTGCCAGGACTTACCGGGTCACCAGATTTCAGGGTCCTGTAGTCAGCACTGCAGTCACATCCCCTCCTTGACTCTTGAGAACAAAGGCTAGGCATGCAGTCAGTTAAGAAAAGCAACCCATTTCTCACTGTGCTGTGTGCCTCAGTTCAGATAATGGGATAACAGCATCTTCCCTCTTTACCTCCTTGTTAACAGAAAAACATCAAACATCTGAAAAAGCCTTGTAGGAGTTACTTTCCGGGACCTGGGAACATGAATTCAGTTTTGATTCTGCGAGCAAGGTGGGACTTGTTCCTGCGATAGCTGATGATATTCTCAGAAATTACATAAGAGGGGCATATTTATGTCCAATGTCATGAACGAAGAGATGTGATGTGAAGATCCACAGAGATGTATTTTTTTCCATCAAAGAGTTGATGCCATTTTCTGTCAGTTGATGGGGTATGCACTCAGACTAACTTTCTTTTTGAAAATTAATTGCTATTATAATAGCAATCAAATTCAGGATGTCTATGCCCAGTTAAAAAGAAGATAAATTAATAAGAAATGTCTTTGGGGATTCTCTTCATGTCGCATGGGACTGACAGACTTAGGAGGAAAGTGGGTGACCGCTGGCTCTGATGGATTCCTACTGACCTGTTTAGGAGCAAATATAATCCATAAGATGTCTTTTGGCATTTATTTAGCAAAGAACTATTTTTCTCAGTTACTTTTTCAATACTTTATATGAACTATATGAACAATGTGCCTGAGGAGGAATATTAAGGAACAGACATGAATTAATGAATAGTAACATAAATAGCCACACAAGACAGCTGACAGTGAGAATATATGTTAGCAGATAGAAAAAGGTTGAGTTAGCTTCGGAATTTGTACCTCTAAACACAAAAGGTATTAATATATCCCTTTTTGAATTTTGAATTAGTTTTCTTGAATATAGTATTGTGTGATACATTTATCCATTCTTTTCAATTTTATTTTTATGAGAAATTCATGAAATTTTAAAATAAGACAACCAGTATTTTGCCTTTGATGCATTACATGTTTCTGTTTTTCTGCAATGGTGTAGTTGAGGTGATGGAATTTAAACAATCTGATTGCATTCTATAGAGGTCTTGCATGCTGGCCAGCTAGCAAACAGATGCATGCTTTGGACATTTGGAAGCAAGAACTACCAATCTGTGTTGAACGTTGATAGTGTAGTTATAGTTTAAATACTGAGAATCTTTTGGTGTTCTATGTACTAGCATGTGAAGTGTGCTCACAGAGGAGCAAATTCAAGGTCAGTACTGTAGGCTAGGCTGTCAGAGATAAATACTGGAAGGAGTGAAGTGGAGAGGAAGGAGCTAAGAAATTCATGTAAAAAGCCTCATACATCTTTAAACAAATAGTGAATCCTGTATGTAAGACAACACTGTACAACAATTGGCACAGAGGATTCCTGGGGGAAATTTAGGCTGAAGCATGATTTGGGTTTAAACCACACTGGGAAAGGTAGAAATTTTTGTTAACAGAAAGTAGGAATGTTTCCGATTTGAAGTAGTTCAAATACTCTGGACATTTTTTTTTTTTGACGATTTTTTAAAAAGCTGTGTCTTAAGATAGTATCTACTCTATAGTAGAAATCAGTATTACATTTTCCTCCAGGTAATAAATAAGTACATTCTGTTTTGTAGTTTCTGGACTTTGAAACTGTAGAATAATACATCTTTAGATCATATATATTTTAATAAAGATGTGTGCTCTAATAAAGCTTTATTTGTAACATTTGGTAAACATTTTGCTGACAAGTATAATTCACTGGCTCGTGCTCTAGGTTCTTCTATAAAAAATTATTTAAATATTTTTATTTTTAATTATAAGTAACACTCATCTCTGTGTCATGGTTTGAATATGCTTGGTCCGTGGAGTGGCACTATTTGGAGGTGTGGCCTTGTCAGAATAGATGTGTCACTGGGCTTTAAGACCCTCATCCTAGCTGCCTGGAAATCAGTCTTCCACTAGCAGCCTTCAGATGAAGATGCAGAACTCTCAGCTCCTCCTGCACCATGCCTGCCTGGATGCTGCCATGTTCCTACCTTGATGATAAAGGACTGAACCTCTGAACCTGTAAGCCAGCCCCAATTCAATGTTGTCCTTTATAAGACTTGCCTTGGTCATGGTGTTTGTTCATAGCAGTAACATAGATGTAATTAAGATGGTGTATCTAGAAATATGCACAGGAATGCAATTGTCCTGGAGACAAGAAGATGGTATCGGATCCTCTAAAGCTAGACTTACAGGCAGTTGGGAGATACTCGATAAGAGTTCTGGGCCTGCACTGGTCCCCTGCAAGAATGTTAAGTACTCTTAAACACTAAATGGTCTCAGGGAGGTGAAATCCTATCAACTCTCCAGTAGAAGGTCTTATATCCATGAATATCCAGGGAGCATGAAGTCAATTTAGTGGGTGGTTGGGAGAGAGGGAGAACACAGAAAGTTAGAAGTGAAAATATACGAAGGTAGATAAAACAGAAATTGAAGAGGAGAGAATAGATTGGTGAGTTTGATCAAAACACACTGTACACATTTATAAAATTCTCAATAAAAATGAAGAAAACTCTATAATAACATGTGCTCTCTTGGCAAATTAATTTCCTGCAAAGTCTAAATTTATGATATCTTTAATGTCCTATATTTTTTAAAAAATGATGAGATATACAAAGAAGCCTAAATCTAAGACTCATATACAAGAGAAAACTCAATGGTCAAATGATTATGAAGATAAATGTTTTAAAATTAAGAAATAAAGCAGATATTTTGAAATAAAAATTAAAAAAAGAAGAAATTTAACTGAGAAGTAAAAAACAATTAAAAAATTTAGAGATGAAAATAAAATAACAAATATTTAAATGTTACCATATATATTTGTAACAAAAAGTAATTTAGTGTCAGGGAAATAGAAACTATCTAAACAAAAACAAACATGAGAAAAACTAAGAAAACTTAAGACCAGTCAACTGAAACTCTTGACTAGTCAAACTGTATTTATTCTGTGTTCCAAGCATTTAAGACTAATCTAGAGTGGGCATCATTCTGTCTCCATGTGTAGGGTGGCTCCAGCATGTTGGATAATAAATAAAAATCCTCTTGCTTTTTGCATCGAAAGAAAACCAGACTTATTTTACGCAGTAAATATAACACATGTTTTTAACATGTGTTCTACTGGTGATAGGCGCCTCTTGCTGATTTTACATCAGGCTATATGGCTTTGCAGATTCACTATTGTTAATAGACTGAGTGTTCTAGGTGTATGTCTCCAGTGGACATACAGTAGTTTCTGTTTTTAAATTTTTGAGGAGTGTCCCATAGTGTTTCATGTAGTTTTAAAATAGCTACCTTTTCCCAGGGTTGGATCTCACTTCCTTTCCCACTCCCCACCCCTATCCCCCAGTCCCCATCCCCCACCCCAGCTTCCCCTTTATTCCTCCTGGCTTAGCTCCAGGATGGGTGGTCACCAGCCCTAACCTGGCTTCTCTTCATACCCACCTTTGCTCTGGGAGGAGTAGAGCTACCAGTTCCCATGCAAGACCCTTGAATCAGAGGAAAAAAGACACAGGTTTTGTTGCTTTAACTTGCTTTCAAAGCAAAATTGCTGGGCACAGATAACTCCCACCTGGAAAGGTGTGCCCTTACCGATTTATTATGTCTGTCTCTCCTTCTGTCCTAAACTTAGAGGCACCTAGCCCCTGCCAAACATCCTTTGCCACCTGCCTGTAGCAGAGGCAGTAGGTCCTAGCTTTTCCCAAGGCCTTACATGATTGATGCATCCTTATTCCTCCAAAGTATAGTAGAAAAAGTCACTCTCTTTCCTCACAACTGCCTTTTCCCCCTGGGACTAGGAAGTCCCACCTGTACTTTACACTCAACAATTGGCCTCTGGCCTTCTTTATTACAAATCAAGGACCAATTGGAGAACAGGGTTAGTGTCAGAACCTCCCCTTACACCATAGCACAGTCCACACAGCCTGGACTAAGGTTATGTTCCCACCAACAGTGTGTAAGAGTTCCTCCCCAACTCTATCCTCACCAGAATCTCTTGTCTTTTGTTTTGTTTATGATAAGTACTCTGAAGGAGATGAGGTGGAGTCTCTGTCTAGTTTGGCCTTACATTTCAACTGTCCCTCAGACTAGTTATGGCAATTGTTCAGCTATTGTACCAAGGGACCATGTGTGTTGTCTCCTTTCAATTCCCCAGAATTCAACGGAATTCCAGATAGATCAATGATGCTCATACCTGTGTCTTACTTAGGGTTTTACTGCTGTGACACCATGACCAATGCAAGTTTTATAAAAGACAACATTTAATTGGGGCTGGCTTACAGGCTCAGAGGTTCAGTCCATTATCATCAAGGTAAAAACATGGCAGCCTCCAGGCAGATATATGGTGCAGGAGGAGCTGAGAGTTCTACATCTTCATCTGAAGGCTGCTAGCGGAAGACTGACTTCCAGGCAACTTGGGTAAGGGTCTTAAGCCCACACCCACAGCGACACACCTGCTCCAACAAGGCCACAACTCCTAATAGGGTCGCTCCCTGGGCCAATCATATATGAACCTTTACAACCTGTTGTGAAATGAATGAATGAATGAATGATGAGATAATGAGTGAATTACAACTAAGATAAATAACAAACTGCCTTTAGAAAAACAATATCGGAATACCCAAAACATAATCCACACATCAAATGAGGTACAAGAAGAAAGGAGGAGTGGCCCCTGGTTCTGGAAAGACTCAGTGAAACAGTATTCAGCAAAACCAGAACGGGGAAGTGGGAAGGGGTGGGTGGGAGGACAGGGGAAGAGAAGGGGGCTTGCGGGACTTTCGGGGAGTGGGGGGGCTAGAAAAGGGGAAATCATTTGAAATGTAAATAAATTATATCGAATAATAAAAAAAAGAAAAACAATATCAAACAATAACAGAATATTTGAAATAAGATCATGATGTATGACAGCCTGGAAACATTTGATTTGGAATGATAAAGATATATGAGAGCTAAGCAGCAAATCACCATCACTCAGACCATAAGCCTGCTGTGTGGAAGAGAGAGAGAGAGAGAGAGAGAGAGAGAGAGAGAGAGAGAGAGAGATTCAGATTTTCCTTGATATACTTTTTTTTATAAATCAAAAAATAAATCATTCATTATTCTGTGAGGGTTTGGCACTAACCAGACTGGCCTTGGATCTGTGGGGATCCACCAAGCTCTGGGATCACAAGTACTGGGTCCCTCATCTTGCAGTAAGATGCATTTGTTGAATCCAAGCTCTAGAAAATGTTCTTGTTTGATAGATGTCCTTAAAAAAACTCATGCAATGAAAATCGTAATCCAAAGTTGATTATTTTACCAGGAAACTTGGCTAAATCATGCTCAGTTCTCAGCCTCAGCTAAGCCATAATTACACATGAAGAGGCTAATATTTGTCTTGTTTGGATTCAAGTGAGATAAAGTAGGATAACTGAAGATAAGTGCACTGCAGGGGATCAGTTATGAAGGAGGAGCCCCATGAATGCCTAAGTAGTCTGGACACTCAGACTACAATGGCTACCATGGCACAGTGCCAGGCTGAGAACTCTGGAGCCAGACAGTCAGGGCTCTGAGTATCTGAGTAGTTACCGTGTAAAACTAAGTCAGTCACTTAACATCTGTCTGCTTCTGTTCTCATCTATCAAATAGGAATGATGTATTTACTTTATAATCTTAAAATCTTAAATTAAAATTAAAAGTGATCCACTCTTAGTATGTAAAAAAAAATTAACTCTTCAATAAGTGTTGCTCGTAGACAGATAAAGGTAGAACCTTGTACTTAATAACAGCAACACTATTGGGATAAATGAGATGTATACTGTATGTCTGTCTATTTAATTGCATTTTCTTTTTTTTATTAGATATTTTCTTTATGTTTCATTTTTTAACTTGTTGTTTCCTGGTTTTTTTATTGGATATTTTCTTTATTTACATTTCAAATGTTAACTCCTTTCCCAGTCCCCTACCTCCTGCTGAAATCCCCTACCACATTCTCCCCCTGTTTCTATGAGGGCATTCCTCCACCCACCACCCAATTCTGCCTCCCTGCCCTCTAATTCCCCTAGACTGGGGCCTTGAGCCTTCATAGGACCAAAGGCTTCTCCTTCCTTTGTATTGATGATATATAAGGCCATCTTCTGCTACATACGTGGCTGGAGCAATGGGTCCCTCCATGTGTATTCCACAGTTGATGATTTAGTCCCTGGGATCTCTAGGAGGTCTGGATGGTTGATATTGTTGTTTTTCCTAGGGGGTTGCAAACCCCTTCAGTTCCTTCAGTCCTTTCTCTGATTCCTCTACTGGGATATTTTCTAGTTCCATCTATTTGCTTAAGAATTTCTTGAAGTCATTGATTTTAATAGCTGGGTAGTACTCCATTGTGTAAATGTACCACACTTTCTGTATTCCTTTCTCTGTTGAGGGACATTTGGCTTCTTTCCAGCTTCTGGCTATTATAAATAAGGCTGTTGTGAACTGTGTAGAGCATAGTAGAGTATTACATGTTGGAGCATCTTCTGGGTATATGCCCAGGAGTGGTATAGCTGGATACTCAGATAATACTATGTCCAGTTTTCCAAGGAACCACGAAACTGATTTCCAAAGTAGTTGTACCAGCTTGCAATCCCACCAGCAATCCCTCTTTTTCTACACCCTCTCTAGCATCTTCTGTCAACTAGGTTTTTTATCTTAGCCATTGTGACTGATGTGAGGTGGAATCAAAAGGTTGTTTTGATTTGCATTTCCCTGATGACTAAAGATGTTGAACATTAGCTGTGTCTGGGCCATTCAATATTCCTCAATTGAGAATTCTCTGTTTAGCTCTGTACCCCATTTTTAAACATGGATATTTGATTCTCTGGAGTCTGGAGTCTAACTTCTTGAGTTCTTTGTATATACTAGATATTAGTCCTCTATTGGACATAGGATTGGTAAAGATTTTTTCCCAGTCTGTTGGTTGCCATTTTGTCCTATTGATAGTGTCCTTTGCCTTACAGAAGATTTGTACTTTTATGAGATCCCATTTGTGAATTCTTGATCTTAGAGCTTAAGCTACTGGTGCTTTGTTCAGGAAATTTTCCCCTGTGCTCATGTGCTCGAGTCTCTTTCCCACTTTCTTTTCTATTAGTCAGTGAATCTGGTTTTATGTGGAGGTTCTTGATCCACTTGACTTGAGCTTTGTACAAGAAGATAAGAATGGATCAATTTTCATTCTTCTACATGCTAACTGCCTGTTGAACCAGCACCATTTGTTGAAAATGCTGTCTTTTTTCTACTGGATGGTTTTAGCTCCTTTGTCAAAGATCAAGTGACCATAGGTGTGTAGGTTCATTTCTGGATCTTCAATTCTATTCCATTGATCTACTTGCCTGTCACTGTAGCAATACCATGCAGTTGTTTATAACAATTGCTCTGTAGTAGAGCCTGAGGTCAGGGACAGTGATTCTGCCAGAGGTTCATTGTTGAGAATAATTTTCCCTATCCTGGGTTTTTTATTATTCCAGATGAATTTGCAAATTGCTCTTTCTAACTCTATAATGAATTGAGTTGGAATTTTGGTAGAGAATGCATTGAATCTGTATATTGCTTTATGCAAGTTGGCCATTTTTACTAGATTAATCCTGCCAATCCGTGAGCATGGGAGATCTTTTCCATCCTCTGAGATCTTTTTTGATTTCTTTCTTCAGAGACATAAAGTTCTTGTTATACAGATCCTTCACTCGCTTAGTTAGAGTCCCATCAAGGTATTTTATATTATTTGTGACTATTTTGAAGACTGTTTGTTGTGGTCATTAAAAATGATTCTGCCAACTCTCCTGCCCCTCCAGGCCTCAGCACTATGTCCCGGCAGAGTCTGATTCTAGCTGCCACCAAGCTATGCTCTCCCAGCTAGCTCCCATAGCATTTCAACTGTGTTCCCTCTCCGCCATAAATGGACCCACTTTCCAGTAACCAAGTAAATCAAAACTCTTAAAGCTTAATTAAACAATAATATTTATGTATCAGTAATATCACAATTTACAAGATGCCAATACAATAATTTAACAGTAAATTGATAATGATAAAAGTTTTATCCCAATATTTCTAACCTTATAAAAACTTAGCTATTTTGGGTAGTAGATGTCACACAGGTCAACATCCAAAGCCATTTCGATTTCTCCTGAGACCTCTCTCATCCCAACTCCTAGCTCTGCCTCCCTTTCCCTGTCCAATCACAGGCCTTCCACTGCCCTAATATGATTGGACATGAAAAATCCTTCAAAAGGTGTTGTGTCCCTAATTTCTTTCTCAGCTTTTTAATCCTTTAAGTAGAGGAAGGCCACTGATTTGAGTTAATTTTATATCCAGCCACTTTGCTGAAGTGGCTTCAGCAAAGCCACTTTATCAGCTTTAGTTCTCTAGTGGATCTTTGGTGGTCACTTAAGTATACTATCACATCATCTCATATAGTGATATTTTGATTTCCTCTTTTCCAATTTGTATGTATTTGACCTTTTTTTGTCTAATTGTTCTGGCTAGAATTTCAAGTGCTATATTGAATAGATATGGAGAGAGTGGGCAGCCTTGTCTAGTCCCTCATTTTAGTGGGATTGCTACAAGTTTCTCTCCATTTAGTTTGATGATAGCTACTGGTTTGCTGTATGTTGCTTTTATTATGTTTAGGTATTGGCCTTAAATTCCTGATCTTTCCAAGACTTTTATCATGAACAGGTGTTGTGTTTTGTCAAATGCTTTCTCAGCATCTAATAAAATGATCATGTAATTTTTTTCTTTGAGTTTGTTTATATAGTGGATTAAGTTGATGGACTTTCATATATTGAACCATCCCTACATCCCTGAGATGAAGCCTATTTGATTGTGATGAAAGATTGTTTCCATGTGTTCTTGGATTCAGTTTACAAGAATTTTATTGAGTATTTTTGCATTGATATTCATAAGGAAAATTGGTCTGAAGTTCTTCTTTGTTGGGTGTTGGTGTGGTTTAGGTGTCACAGTGATTGTGGTTTCACATAACAAACTGGGTGGTGTTCCTTCTGTTTCTATTTTGTGGAATAGTTTGAAGAGTATTGGTATTAGGTCTTCTTTGAAGTTTTGAAAGAACAATGCACTAAACCCATCTAGTCATGGGCTCTTTTTGTTTGGGAGACTATTAATGACTGTTTCCATTTCATTAGGGGTTATAGGACTGTTTAGAAAAGTTTATCTGATCCTGATTTAAGTTTCGTACCTAGTATCATTCTAGAAATGTGTCCATTCCATCCAGACTTTCCAGTTTTGTTGAATATAGACTTTTGTAGTAGGACCTGATGACTTTTTGGATTTCCTTGATTTCTGTTATTTTGTCTCCTTTTTCATTTGTAATTTTGTCAATTTGGATACTGTTTCTGTGCCTTTTGGGTAGTCTGGCTAAGGGTTTATCTATCTTGTTGATTTTGTCAAAGAATCAGCTCCTGGTTTGGTTGATTCTTTGTATAGTTACTTTGTTTCTACTTGGTTGATTTCAGCCCTGAGTTTGATTATTTCCTGCCCTCTACTCCTCTTGGGTGCATTTGCTTCTTTTGGTTCTAGAGCGTTCAGATGTGCTGTCAAGCTGCTAGTGTATGCTCTCTCCAGTTTCTTTTTGGAAGCACTCAGAGCTATGAGTTTTCCTCTTAGCACTGCTTTTGTTGTGTCCCTTAAGGTTGGGTATGTTGTGGCTTCATTTTCATTAAATTCTAAAAAGTATTTAATTTCTTTCTTTATTTCTTCCTTGCCCAAATTTTCATTGAGTATATTGTTGTTCAGCTAGCACATTTATGTGGGCTTTCTGTTTTTGTTGCTATTGAAGATCAGCCTTAGTCCATGGTGATATGATAGGATGCATGAGATTATTTTAATTTTCTTTTATCTGTTGAGGCCTGTTTCATGCCCAGTTATATGGTCAGTTTTTATGGTCTCCTTTTGGAGAAGATACCATAAGGTGCTGAGTAGAAGTTATATTCTTTTATTTTAGGATAAAATGTTCTATGGATATCTGTTAAATCGATTTGGTTCATAACTTCTGTTAGTTTCATTGTGTCTCTCTTTAGTTTCTATTTCCATGATCTGTCCATTGATGAGAGTGGGGTGTTGAAATCCCCCACAATTATTGTGTGGGATGCAATTGTGCTTTGAGCTTTAATAAAGTTTCTTTTATGAATGTGGGTACCCTTGCATTTGGAGCATAGATGTTCAGAATTGAGAGTTCTTTATAGATTTTTACTTTGTTGAGCATAGAGTATCCTTCCTTTTCTTTTTTGATAACTTTAGGTTTAAAGTCGATTTTATTCAATACTAGAATGGCAACTCCAGCTTCTTTTTTGGGACTATTTGCTTGGCCATTTGTTTTTGAGCCTTTTACTTTGAAGTAGTATCTGTCTTTGTCACTGAGGTGGGTTTCTTCTATGCAGCAAAATGTTGGGTCCTGTTTACCTATCCAGTTTGTTGGTCTATGTCTTTTTATTGGGGCATTAAGTCCATGGATATTAAGAGATATTAAGGGAAAGTAATTGTTGCTTCCTGTTATTTTTGTTGTTATAAGTGGAATTATGTTTATGTGGCTATCTTCTTTTTTGGTTTGTTAAAAAAAAAGACTATTTTCTTGTTTTTTTCTGGGGTGTAGTTTCCCTCCTTGTGTTGGAGTTTTCCATTTATTATCCTTTGAAGGGCTGGATTTGTGGTCATATATTTCATAAATTTGTTTTGGTTATGGAAAACAAAAAAATATCTTGTTTTCTCCATCTATGGTAATTGTGTATAGTAGTCTGGGCTGGCATTTGTGTTCTCTTAGGGTCTGTATGACATTTTCCCAGGATCTTCTGGCTTTTATAGTCTCTGGCAAAAATCTGGTGTAATTGTGATAGGTCTGCCTTTATATGCCTTTACTTGACTTTTTTCCCTTACTGCTTTTTTTTTCTTTCCCCCCTTACTGCCTTTAATATCCTTTCTTTGTTTTGTGCATTTGTTATTTTGATTATTATGTGATGGGAGGAATTTCTTTACTAGTCCAATCTATTTGGAGTTCTGTAAGCCTCTTGTACATCTATGAGTATCTCTTTCTTTTGGTTAGGGAAGTTTTCATCTATAATCTTGTTGAATATATTTACTGACTTTAATTTGGGAATCTTTTCTCTCTTCTATATCTATTATCCTTAGGTTTGGTCTTCTTATTGTGTCCTGGATTTCCTGTATGTTTTGTGTTAGGAGCTTTTTGCATTTTGCATTTTCTTTGATTGTTGTGTCAATGTTTTCTATGATATCTTCTGCACTTGAGATTCTTTTTTCTATCTCTTGTATTCTGTTTGTGATGCTTGCATCTATGACTCCTGATCTCTTTACTATTGTAGTTCCAGGGTTGTTTTCCTTTGTGATTTCTTTATTGTTTCTACTTCATTTGTAGATTATAGATGGTTTTGTTTAATTCCTTCACCTGTTTAGTTGTGCTTTCCTATAATTCTTTAAGGACATTTATGTTTCTTCTTTAAAGGCTTCTACCTGTTTACCTGTGTTCTCTTGTATTTCTTTAAAGGAGTTGTTTATGTCCTTCTTAAAGTTATCTATTAGCATCATGAGATGTGATTTTAAATCAGAGACTTGCTTTTCCAGTGTGTTGGGGTATCCAGGACTTCCTGTGGTGGGAGAACTGGGTTCTGATATTGCCAAGCAGCCTTGGTTTCTGTTGGTAAGGTTCTTGTGCTTGCCTTTTGTCATCTGGTTATCTCTGGTGTTATTTGGTCTTGTCTCTTGCTGGAGCTTGTCCTTCCTGTGGGTTTGTAAGCCTGTGTCAGCTATCCTGGGAACCCAGCTCTCTTTTGGTGGAATCTGTGTACAGAGGGTTGTGGAACAGCCCCAGCTCCTGGGTGCAGACTGAGATTAAAAGGATCCTTTCCCAGCTGCTTCACTGTTCCTGAGCCCAGTGTGCTCCTAGCCAGTCCCACTCTGGATCCTGGGATTGAGAGCACTTCTAGAACACCAGCTTTCTCCTGGCAGGACCAATGCAGAAAGAGCTGTGGAACAGCTCTAGCTCCCAGATGCAGATGGCAACCAGAAGAGATAATTGCATTTTCTGACTACAAATTTACTTAAAAACTGCTTATGCAGGCCAGTAGGTTGTACCCCAAGTTGTCCTCTAACATTCTTTAACATGCACTATGACTTTATGGTAAATATTTGAGCACGTGTGCACTCCCACACACACATGCACATGCAAATCATAAGTGTAACAAAGCTTAATAGGAAATATTTATAATGTCATCTTGCAAATTTTGTGAATTTTAAATTCAATAACTGACATCATGTTCTATATTACTAATACTCAATAATAAGTATGAGGTTTTATAAAGAAAGTTGGCATATGTTTGAGGTGCTCATAACCTAGATAAAGAGAGAACAAATAACTACAACAAGCAGTAGGAGGGACTAACAACACATCTAATGTCTACTTACACAAGGCATACAGTGTCTAATGGGAATGTGAAACACTTCTGTGTATCTTTAGCGAAACACCAATTAATTGATAACAGTCAAATATACTCACTCCAGTGTACTATACTACTTTCATATGATCATCTAACTGGAATAATAAATACTGACAAAGAAGTGGATCCCCACCAGAGAAAATGAGCATCTTCTTAATCAGGTGTCTTTGTTTTGATTATAAATGCTTCAAAGACATTCATTTACATCGGATCTCAAAAACTTCTCAACTGTGGAAATAACAGTGAATTTTGCTCTTATATTATTAAGGGAGAAAATATGCTTAATTAGGAATGAAAATCACAACACGCCCCTCCCTGTGACTAAGCTATTGTCACAGCTTGCTTCCTAAGCCTCTCCCAGCACCTGTGCTTCTCTGTATATTTTGTGCTCTGGAGATCACTGCCACTGTCTCAGCTGACGCTAAATGGGTCGCCTGCACCCAGGCGCTCTATGCAGTTGCCTCCCACACATCAAACCCATCTGCCTACCTTGTTCCTTTTGTTCTTGCAATCATTTCCTATGATAATGCTGAAAAAGATTACTGATAAGATTTCTACCTTGCATGAGTACTGTTGGGAAATTTGGTTTATAAATTAGGAGGTTTAAACCAAAGCCATCAGAGTCTGAGGTTACCAAGTTTCTGTTGATATAGCTCATAGTTATTACTGAATAAAATAAAATTCACTATTGCTACTTAAGGCATGCTGAAAATTTTAGAATACTGAGTTTCTGAACACACACATACCCACACCACACACACATACACACCAAACAACAACAATAACAACAAAAATCTTTATTCTTGATTTTTCTGTTCCTATACTTTTTCTGTTGGAGTACACTGTGTGAGATTATGTCTCTATCCTTTCTCACCTACCTAAGGCTTCTATGATTTGGCTTTAGTAAAAATCCGATAGTCAATTAGCTGGGCAGGCAGTGGAAGGTGGTACTTCCTGGGAAAAAGAAAAGAATGCTGAAAAGGAGATGGAAAAAACCCTATTGCTGAAGACATGGGAAGAGTTGAATGTGATCACAGGCATGGCAGGTATAGCTAGCAAAGTGGCTGTATGGGACTAGGTGGTTGGCTTAACTTAGATGAACTAGCTGAGACTGCCCAGCTAATAACTAAGGCTTTGAAATATGAAAAGATCTCTGTGTGGATATTTGTGTAAAAGCTGGTTAAAGAATAATTGCCACTGTATTAATTTTTAGCATTAATAAATGTATATACAATATTAATCATTTTAATTTATATTTTATGTAAATGTCTTGATGTTTTCAAATCAAGCTTGTTTTACAATATAGTCCCATTACACTTTCGTTTTCTTTAAATAAAGAGGAATGTTACAGTTTTAAGTTACTATTCTTGTAAGTGATAAGACACAGTTTCCTCCATAAGATAGCAATTCAGTTTAAAGATCTTATATGCTGAAACATTGAGAATTAAACAATAATCTCTGTTGGGAATAAAGGTGAAGACTTCAGAGAATAGCCTTCCTTTGTAAAGAACTCAACATTCATCAGTTTGATGCCATTCATGGGCTGAAGTCTTAAGAATATGGTTGCTAGGAGTGGCCCCTGGTTCTGGAAAGACTCAGTGTAGCAGTATAAGGCAAAACCAGAACAGGGAAGTGGGAAGGGATGGGTGGGAGAACAGGGGGAGGGAAGGGGGCTTATGGGACTTTCGGGGAGTGGGGAACCAGAAACGGGAAAATCATTTGAAATGTAAATAAAAAATAAAAAATAAAATAATAATAATAAATAAGAGAGGAACGGAAAGAAAAAAGAATACGGTTGCTCTTAGGTAACAACAAATAATAAAGCAGTTGCATGGCGATGGTATTGCTTGGTTGGGCTGAAATTCCACTATTTTGCTTTTAAAGTCAGAGTGCATGTAGTAAGGTAACTGCAAGTAGCTACAGTCCAACATTTTCTAAATCCAAAAAGTGGACAATTTTTATCTTCTTGAGCTTCAGTGAGCTGTGTGGAAACACTGATGGAATATTGCACTTGACTGGAAAATAAATAATGTACTTGCCTCTAGGCCTTATGACTGAATATTATAGAAGGATGTTTTCTATAGGAAACTCAGTTCTCAACTAAGAAGCAGAAGATGAGAAATGCAATAGCAGGTGATTATTATACTTAAAAACAATACATTTGAAAAATGATGATCATACAATATTGTATTGGAAAAGTCAGGAGCTCGAGGGTAAAAAATAGATAACATTTTATCAAACAGAGCAGACTCTTCAAAGCACTTAAAGTCAAACCCTTCTTTAGATGGAACAGTGTTGAATATGTTATCACTTAATGACTTGATATGTTCTGAAACAGAAAGGAATATCATTATTGTACAAATAAAATAGAATATATTTATGGAAACCTAGACGATAAAGATACATCACTGTGTAGCTTTTGATATAGTAAAAACATGAAGTACATGAAATTGCTGTCAGAGCTGTTTTATAGTAGATATTTTTTAGAATTAGAATGAATATGCTCTAAAATAAAGATTGATGGTACAGATATAGAAATATGAAAGCAAATAACACCATCATTTATCATCATTATTAAGTATCATGGCCTATTAGAATGATATGTTCTATGCTCTTGCTTGGCTGTTAACTCAGTACATGAGTTAAGATCATTTTCATGAGAAACCCATGAACAATGCATCGTGCGATTGTGGTGGCCCTGGCATCACTAAGCAATAGGAATTTTCAGCTCCATTGAAATCCTTGAGGACCTCAAGGACTGCACATGTGGGCCACTCACTCTTAACTGAAACAGCAAAAGTGAGTAACTACATTGTTAAATGAACTGTTATACACCAAAACTAGCAACTTCAATGGAACATCTTAAAAACAAATTCGACACTGATTCATCATTTCTTTAGGGCTACGGTGGCATCACATTTTCACTTGTACAATATTCACTTCCTGAGACTCGTTATTCACAATGGTAGGTAAAAGCCCATAGTCCATATATTCTTACAATAATTTAAATATTTTGAGAAACTTTATTTCCAGGATTAAGAAAATTCACTTCAAATATATCCTATGGTTTTGTTGATTTAAAAAAACGAAAACTAATAGTCAAGGAAAATTAAGAATTTTATTCTGGGGCTGAGAGATGGCTCAGCAGTTAAGAGTACTGTCTGCTCTTCTAGAGGTCCTTAGTTCAATCCCAACAACCACATGGTGACTCATAACTATTTATAATGCAGTCTGATGTTCTCTTCTGTAATGTGTGAAGACAGATTACTCATATGTATAGAAATAAATAAATACATATTTTTTAAAGCAGAATTTTGTTCTATGTGATGAAGGCATAGTGATACATATGTTTAATCCTAGCATTCAGGAAGCAAAAACAGGCATATCTCTGTTAGTTTGAGACCAGCCTGGTTTACATAGTGAGTTCCAGAACAGCAAGAGTTACATCCTGAGACCCTATCTCAGAAAAATAAAATAGCACAAACAGACAAAAGCAATTTTTTATGATATTTGCTCATTTGCTTTAAGAAAAATTTTAAAGTTTTTTCCATTGTTCAATTTCTACTTTACTTTTTAAAAAAAAATATTTCATCCCTTGACTGAATATCATCTGTGTGATGAGTACAACAGCTCTCCTTAAGAACATTATTCAGTCTCTTCCAGGTACTTCCCAAGTTTCAAGTGACATTAGTTACTTCTTTCTTATTATAAAAAGATCAAATAGGAAGTAGACACTATGCTGCAGGGTCCCTCTGCTCTGGGTTGCCGTGAACATCCCTATATTATCTATTTCCCACTCTAAAGACCAGCGTTGAAGAGATGCACAGAACACAGAGCCCATCCTGCCAGAAACCATCATGTAGCCTCGTGTTTCCAACTCCCCAGTGCAGGAAGAATATATCCATGAGTTTGCTGGGTAATATAAAAGATGATTATTTTACTGGTGAGTGGCTTTATCTGAAAAGATAACCAAGGTATGGATTAGGATATCCTGGAATCTAGAGTCAGGTCCTACACTGGAAAGCAAGGCCCTGGGTCCACTAAAGCTTAGACAAGGCTCCTAGGCTGTCCAAGTCTGCATCCTGGCTCTTACAGTAATGCCACTGGCACAAGTGCATCTTACACTAAGGATTAAATAAGATGACATTTAAAAATTTAGTTAGTAAAACTCTTAGCACAGAACAGTTCTTGATATAAAGGAGACTTTAATTATTAATTTATTGTTGTTATATTATTATATTAATATTCCAAATAATGAAGTCACCTAAGTAATCACTTAGTCATTAAAGAATTCTAAGGGTTTTTTTATTTTTCAAAATGAGTGTAACTATGCAATGTTATATAATTAAATGTTAAATTTTAATATTTATGCTGAATATTGCACTATATATAACAACTGCTACAAAGTGAGGTATTAAACCTCTTCAGACATTGGATATGAACAAACGTGTCTTGAGATGATACTAAAAAGCTTGTTTCTTTTTTCATTCTCATTATTTGCTAAGTTTACAGTTGGGTTTTCCCAGGCTGCTAGTAGTAACACCAGGAACAGTATAGAGTCAGATCCTGAATCCACAATATCTGTTGGACCAGACACAAAAGAAAAATGAATAAATTTCCTTCGCATTCCTACTAGATTCTTAGTTTCCATTTTCTTGAAAACTATTTTTAAAGAAATGTGATATATATGGATTTATTTTTCAAATTACTAAACACATTTAAAGTTTTGACATATTTAATGTCAGTAGGATAGATTGACAGCTATAATCTAACTGAACAAAAGATCTATTGAGTTTTTCATCCTTTTTTGAGAAAACAGGATCTTCAATCCAAAAACAGAAGCTTCTCAATGGGACACTCAGCCCCACGCTTCACCTAAAAAGTCGTTTGCTTTGCTCTTTGAGACAGAAGCTAGAGTCCTATAGGTAGCAGAAGGTTATGCTGGATTCATAGCGCTCTTGGATGATGTGTGTCTGGTCTACTCCAGTGAAACATGGATCGACCTACTCAACAAGTGCCAGGGGATGAGAGATGGAGGCACAATGCTGTGGTGATGGAAAAGGACCCAAGAATGTTATATGTCATGGCTCAAGGTCACAACCTTTTAATGACATAGTGAAAATACTGAATGGAATATTTCTACTCAAGGTTTTTATTAGAAGGTAAAGTTTCAAAAGTAAAGTTTCCAAAAACACAACACAATAGACAGCACATGTCTACAGTCATAATGCTCACAGGACAGTGGGAGAATCACAAAATTGAGGCTAGCTTCAGTTAGCCAGACATTTAAAAAAAAAAAAAAGAGGAGGGTGTAATAAAGAGGATAAGAAACGAAAGGAAAAGTTCGCAGAGATTTTCAAAATCCTCTTCCTAATTTTCAGCTTCTCTGAAATATCATACAACTGAGAAAAAGAAAAGAAAAATTTGATCCTTATGAAACCTGATCATCAAATTGTAATTCTATATGCATCTTCCTTCAACGTAATCTTTTTAGCTATATCTTTTAGGGTCTACCTGACTCATTCACAGTTTTCCCGTTGTAAATTAATTTTAAAACCTAAGAACATTATTTGGCATCTTTCGAAGAGCCCTTGTCTGATCCTTGAATCCGCATTCCTCCCCATGCCAGCGCCATGAACTCTAATATCACCCAATTTCTTTGACATCAAGTCATGTCCCCTCTCTCCTTCCTCTTTCTCTTTTCTCCATTCTTTATTTCTTTCAAAAAAAAAAGCAATACAGATATACTATCCATATTTTCCACAGAGGCTGTGATTTATTTCTGCCTTTCGTAATCTCTCATTTGAAAATATGTTATGTTTGCTGTAACCCCAAGTCAGCTAAAATTACCTTCTGGGCAGAAAACAACTCTCCATCCTGACTTCTATCTCTAGATGCTGAAGTAAACCTGCAAAGAGCTAATTGGTCAATTCTGTGTAAATTCAACTTTTCAAGGTAGTGTGGCCTTTTCAGTCTTCACAGCTGTTGAAAGAGTGGGACAGTTGATTTTGGTGAATATTTTCCTTAACAGGACTGTAGAAATCAGTTTAGGACTTTAGTCTCTGCCTATCTGGGATTTTATTCTCTGCCTGTCTAGGACCTGTAAATTCTGGAGACTTTTAGATGATAGCAGTCAGAAGAATGCCGTAGGATATATTGAGGCTGCTTAATCCTTCCCACAGAACTGCCCACTCAAAAAAGCAAATACTTCACTAATGTTTTCTTTTGTGGCTGTGATACGTGGGCTTATTTTGTTTGCAGCTGAGAAGTTTGCCAAATGCTTTTGCATTTTCTCTGTGGTTTTCTTCTAGGTTATATAGCAACAATTCATGGAAAATGTTTTAAGTACATGAATACAATCTCCCATGTTTTGTGCAAATTTTCTCAGAGACAAAAGTAGCCATTAAACCTGAAGTTCATGTTAATGGTAGGTGATTCAGCAGCCTCTTTGAAATCTTCATCTGGTTGCCTGAATTAATAAACTATGAACTGTACTTGCAAATAGCTCTTGGGCATTGTCACTATACAGATATAAAATGACCAGGTTTAACACATGTTGACGATTTGTACTATTGAATGGTAAGTAGAAGCAAGAAATAGTTTTCTCTGAAGAAAAGAATAAATTGAAGATTTGGCCAGAAAGAGGAAAATCTTGACAGGAGAGATTATAGGTATTATTATTATTATTGTTGTTGTTGTTGTTATTATTGTTATTAATTGTTATTTCAAAGACACAGGTAGACATAGAATTAGAAAAAGAGGACACTTGACTGTAACAATTTACAGATACACTCTAACAGCAAGGATAAACCAGTAGTCAAAATGTATGCTGAGTTGAGAACCCATGTCAGAGATTTCTTGTCAAAAACATATTCTCTGGACAAGCACAGGCAAGAAGGCTTCATTCTGACATTTTCCTTAGTTTAAAAATGATCATCAATCATCTTTGGAGATTTAGAATTGCCTGAGGCAGGGCAGCAGTAAGAGTGTCCAGGATCTGCCTCATAATGCTGTCTCTTGGGAACATGCCTAGCTCTTTGGAACAGGCTCAAAAAGACTTAACCAGAGCACCCACCAGTGTCTCTCACTAGCAGCATATCATGGAGTGACAACAGATGCTACCTAACTTGCCCAAGAATATAATCTTCAGGAGCACTGTAAACAACTCTCATCCCCACATATCCTCTATCCCCATATCTCAAACTCTGCAGCATTCTTATGACTACTAGAACATTCGTTCCTGTGAAAAAAGGATAAATAAGATGACTCACATATATATCACTTTGCATCTCAATTTTGAATGGCTTAAACAAAATCCAGAAGTTTAAATTATATCTGATTTAAACAACTATTTAAACAACAGCATCTTTGTGCATTCTCCAAGAGAATCATAAAATCAACCCAAACAACCAAACAAAACACAGAACCAAACATGTCTGAGTATTTCACCTTGATGGATTAATAAGAAAATCGTAATTCAGCCCCAGTAACTTCTTTCTGGAAGGACTCTGGCATATTGATATTCCAGATACTTCCCGTGGAACTTTTCCAAACTTAAATGCTTTATTTAAAAAGTCCTTTTAGCTGTATGTCTTTACCCCGCCCCCCCCCCCCCGATAAATAATGCATCCTGTTTGGAGTTTTTCTTGCTAGCTGTGGATACTCTTGGGTTTCTTTACAATTGGAAGCCAGAATGTGTAAATCAGATAACATGACTTCTTCTGTGGTGTGGGTGCCTTAAAAGACAAAAACAGAAAAGGTGTTATTTGAGTTAAGAAAATTCCCCAGGAAAACATTTTTTTTTTCCTGGAAAAGAGTTGGTAAAAGAAGAATCACCTATTTTCTTTGAAAATCTGAAGGAAAATCTTTGTTGTTTTTAGGGAAGGAGTCAGTAAATATCGCTATTCTTTTCTAGAGCACTGACTTGTATGCATTTTTTCAAGTCATAAAAAGTAACTTGAAATCATGAATATAAGGTGAATATGCATTTTCAGAAGTATCTTAATACTTACAGAGTAACATGTCATGGTTCCCAGACTTCATCATAGTTGGGGTTAGTAGACCTTGAAAATTCCTATCACATATGATTTCATAGCTTATACTCATTCTTTAAATACATACTTTTGAATGTCTGATGCTATTATAGATATACCATAACCTTTTGATAAGATCAGGTTAAGTTTTCTGAGTTCATTGGTAAGGGATATTATTTTAACAAAGGTGCAATCATGTCTCCACCAATGAAGGCAAAGTTGGCATGTATTGAGATTTAGAAGTTTGACTTGTGGGTCTGTGAGGACTGGGAAATGAGGGATGCCTGGTGAAAATTGAGTAACACTTTACTTTAAATTGGTTGGAAAAGTGAGAAGATTACTGTGGTGCGAGATTCAAAACTCTTTGTGAATTGACTGCCCACACTTTCTGTTGCAGAGTCTTCCTGGAATTTAATAGAATAAGCATTCAAGTTATGGGTTTAGACAAGAGTTTCCTGGATTGGGCAAGCCATGCTAGTAAAGGCAAAAGGCGAGTAACGTCATGCTCCCTCTGTGGGGAGTGTGGAGAGGGAACGTTTGAGACTTTGGGTACATCATCTACCAGAAGGAAAACGGAAAAGAACATTGTGCGTTTATAAAGCTTACATTCCAACAATTTTAATCAGCATCAGATTATGAGGAAAAACTGTGCCTGCTACTGTTTTCTTCTTTGATGGTTAAAAGTTAGACATATTTCTTTATTCTATGATTCAAAAATGGCTTTTAAATGTTTTCTACATATCTGGTCTTACTATAGGTGTGTCAGTAAGTTCTGGCCTCAGGAATTGTTATATCTTATAGGGGAGAATGATTTAGAATTTTTTTTTTTTACGTGAGCTAACAAGTGATTCCTAAGACAGTTTTATTTATCTGGTACAGATCAATTTTTGGAAAGCAGAGTATCCTATTTAGACAGTGCTAAAAGACTACACACACACACACACACACACACACAGACACACACACAGACACACACACACACACATACACACACACACACACACACACACACACACACACACACACACGAATGAGTGGAAAGGTGAGTCTCAGTGTGCTTATAACCTGGTCCAAGATCATTAAATCTGTCTCATAGGAACTATGTGTCTGAATGCAACCCAAGGTCACTGTGTTTACTTGTTCAAATGACTAAGCATGAATAAACTGCAACTGTGTCTCCTTCTCACACCCCCTCCCTGTATTCAACACTCAGAAGCTGTTGAGTTCATAAGGTTGCTGCAGAAAATAAAAGGATGCATTGCTCACCCTAGGACATCTGTAGACTGGAACATGAGTTTAGCTGGTGAGCAATGGAGCTTACCAAGGGCGCCCACATTTTCCTGGAAGAGAAAAGTACAAGCCAAAGAGAATTATACAACTTAATTTGGCTTGCCTGAACCTAGCTTCCTTCCTCACTTTAGTTAACATAAAGGAACATTATCAAAATTATTATCCAGTACTTCCTACTATGGGGCCTATAGGTTCTGGTCAACTGCAGAAAGCTGCTATGTACTACATAACTCTACTATGGCACTGACAAGTAGCAACTCCTCTTTTTAAGAAATGTCACCCATCACCATGAAAGTCTAAAACTTAAGGCAACCCCTAAGATGGTTCAAAATCCAGAAGGCATAGAGAATAGATGAACTGAAAACATACCTCATCCTGTTCAAAGCAACCACATTCTCCTCCTTAGAGATACCCAAAATCTTAGAGTCTCATTATATTTTACTTTTATACAAGTAGATAACTGTACATATGGCTACATTCAAAGGTAAGAGAGTTAGGCTTCACCTTTTCAAGGAAGAAAACTATCAAAGAATTTGTGTATATATTTCAAAAACATGCTATGCTACAAATATCGTGCGGAATTAATAGTACCAAGTTTATACTCCAAACCTTACTGCTCTTCTTCACTTCTTACATTTGAAATATCTTTAAAATCATTCCAAATAAGCAGTATGATGAGACTTGCTACCTGATCAACCTGTGTTGCGTTAGCTATGCAATTTTTCTATAAGAAAAGACAGACCATAAATTGCTTAACCAACAACTTATAGATAGGCAGTTAAATTGCTTCTAAACCTTAATTTTTGGGTCAGTAAGATGCCTCAGCTGGTGAAGATATATATAGCCAAGTCTGACCATCTGAATTTCAGACCTATGACTCAGGTGGTAGAAAAGGAGAACTGTCTCCTGAAAGTTTTGCTATGACCTCTATACATGTACTATCAGATGTGTATCCATATAGATATGAACACACACGCACACATGCATGCACATGTGCACACAATGCGCCTGTACATGCACATGGGCAAAATAAATAAAATATAATAAAGCATAAATACTGCTCATAAATATTAATTTTTTAAATATAATCTTTTATGTTAAGTAAACTAAAGTAAAAATGTTGAATCAAAGAGTCTGCACATGAGTGGTTTTGTTCTGCATCACAAATTTTCTCTTCATAGAGAACACTCTGATTTACATTCCCAGCAGTTGCAGCAGGAAGAGTTACACATAGATGAAAAGATGTTTTCATTCCATCCTAGTTCAAAGGATCTGAAATTGCAGCCTTTATCCTCATCCATAATGACAATGGAAAGAAACAAGAGATGACAAATTACCTCCATACATCTTTCTGTCATAAGCAGAACCTAGACTTGGACTGTGTGAGGCTATCATCTGGAAGAAGATGGCAAAGATGAACGAATCTTCCAGAGCTAGATGCAAGCTTGGCCCTAGTCCTGGCTAGTGAAATCACGGAAAGGCATCACCAATCCCCACATACTGTCTATCTCACCAGCGTAAGAACAACAGAAAAGATTTTGACTGTAGCAGAGATGAACATGCAAGCATACATTGACCCCTGCACTTCAGAGACGTCCACTGTGTCCCTGTTAAGTACCTACCAATATATATCTTCGGGAATCTTACAGCAAAACTATAATATCTGGAGACCAGAGCTAGAGACAGTTCAAATTACAGCCCTGCCTGGTTTAGAAAAGAAGAGATTAGAAAAATAAAGTCACTGAAGTTGACAAAAACTGAGGGATCCTGGTAGATGGAGACTGTTTCCTCCATCCTGGAAATCTTATATTACAGTCATTAGGAATAGCGGCTTTTACTTAGAGGTTGTTCTCATGTATCTGAGGCTATGGTTTCTTCATCAGTGAAATGCAGTTAATGGAAGCAACTCCCAAGTTAAGGTCAAGATCCAGTAACAGCACTTAGAATCATGATTTGCACATAAACTAGCCATGAGCATTTTTTAAATGTAATTTTCATATTAAGCCATTAGTATAGTATTAATATATTTAGCATCAACACACTGTATAATTTCATATTTTAATAATATTGTTAGGTTAATTAATATTAAAATACTCCTATAAATATTATTTTGTATTATTCCTAACTTTTTACCAGTTGTATTAATTATTCTCTGATGCATAAAAATGTACTGCCAAACTAGTTTAAAACAGTATTTATTATGTCATCTTCTACAAGTCAGAGGTCTGGGCATATCCCAGGGTACTGTACCAAAGTGCCTGACAAGGTCTGAAACTGGTCTTTGCAGCAGCGTTACACCACTGTTGCTTTGCTTGTATTTGTTAGAAATAATTTCCAAATTCTTAGGTTTCAACTTCCAAGGCAGGGAACATCTAAGAAGGGAACACCAAACGGGATGAGTGACTGCAATAGTTTTGAAGTAGATTCTTGTTGTTTGCATAAAAAGGTAAATGAGATATTTACTTAATTTTAAACTAGATTATACAGGTTAAAGATTATATTATACCTTGAAAACAAATATCTCACTTATTTGATTTTATTTACATTAAGAGAATAAGGTTGAAGATAGCAGTAAACTAAAGCATGTTTGAAAATATTAAGATGTATAAAGAATATGGTGAAGGTGACTAATTAGCTATACATAGCAATTGCAGTAATATTGCAACACTATTTAAATTGTACAAACAATTCTGTCCTGGGAATTCAATGATTTGGTTGATTGCCAGCTTGATGGAGTGGACAATTTGTTGGAAACAAACAAAAGCATTTTCTAAAAATCCCCAAAATGCTTTTGATAAAGAACCACAAGTTGTAATGTGACTAGCCGCCTTGTGTTCACTATATTGCATTTTTTTTCACCTTTGTAAAATCATCATTAAGGGCAGTGGGCACAGTAAGTACTGCAGGGTTGCATAAATTGAGGATTAGTGATCCAATGCCTTAAAGCATGCCAGGAACCCAAATCCTCAAATAAGAGTCAACCCATTAATTATATTTTGTTTACTAAGCTAAAAAGTAGATCTCAGACATGTTTCAACAAGGGAACAACTAAAAGAGCATTTTGCTCAGACCTCATTTTGTAAAATCCAATTATCTGCGACAATGCTTTGAACAGTCTCACTTTATTGAGATAAAGGCTCCTTGAAAAAAAGAAAACCCTACTTCACAGAAGCCAGATAACTCAACCAAAGCATGCAAATGAGTACCAGACATATTAAAGGACATATTTCTTATTTTCATATGAAAATAAGAATGCAGACAGAAAGAACTGCTTCATCTAATGTGTTAATGCATATGCATTGTGACTTTTAACTTCCTGTTTTGCTTTGATTTATATTCATCCTCCACATTTCTGAAAGTTCAGAAACTCTGTGACAGGTGCAATGTCAAAGCGCATGAACAGACCTTAGTTGAGCCACAAATGTATCTTACGAGTAGAGTCAGAGCAAATGGTGTTCCCCAGGTGCCACAGAAGGGAAAGAAAAGTGACTTAGGAAACACAGGCAGTCCCTAGTCAAAGGTGAGCGAGTGGGTGGGTGGGTGGGCGGCAGCTCTGCGCCTGCAGCTGACAGGGCAGAGGAAGAAGCAGGGGACGCATCAGCCATAAGAGCAGGACTCTGCTCCCAAAGGATTGTTTCACAGTTTAAGATTTATGACTCAGCCAAGCCTTGGTCTCTAAGAAACGTAACCTGCATGTTAGCAATTCACAAGACACCCCAGGCTTGGAGGGTAGAGGGCTGGAAATATGATTCTAAAGGGAAAAAAAAGTGAGATCTCACTCAGAATGGGACCTTGATAAACACAAGGTCTGTAACTGAAATTACTGAAGACCCAGCAGATAGAATGCATTAATCCAGATAAGGCAGCATGGCTTGGTGTGGGGAGATGAGACAACTAGAAGGGGAAGACTGTCCTTGAAGAGTGATTACTGGTACACAGAGCCACGTGACAGACCTCCCAACATGTCCTTATGGAGTGTCACCATCTTCACAGAAGAAATTAGTTCCAGACCTGGAGGCATTCCGTTCATCCTCCTTCCTGAATACTTTGTGATTAACTCTGGGAGAAAATAAGTAGGATAAAAGCATTGCAATCCCCTTTCCTAGAATTTGCTTTCTACATTTTGGTGGGCAAGGACTAGAGTCCACATAGAAAAATCCACTGATTCAGGAAATGAAAGAATTGGGGTGGAATTCATTTGATAGACTGCATTTAGCTACTTGTACATGATCTGCCCACACAGACTCTGTAATGTTATCTGCTACAAGCAAAGTGCACTTCTCCCACAATACAGTGATTACAGAGTTCTGGAAATAAACTAGGGGAAAAGAAAGAAAGGAAAGGAAAAAGGAAACTAAACTTCACAGAAATCACAAATAAGATTGCACGTGTGCAAACTTGTAATGGAGCTTTTATTTTTATTTAATTTATGTACTGTAGGTATACTGATGTTTTGCCTGCTTACTCCTCTGTCCGCCATATGCATGCAGTGCCCACAGAGACCAGAGAGGGCGTCTCAGATCCCCTACTTGCTCGTGAGGTGCAATGTAATTGTAGAAAATTGCATGTGATACCCTGGAGGAGCAGCAAGAGTTCATAACCATTGAGTCACTTCTGCAGCCCATGATGAATTACTTGAAGTTTAACATTATAAGGTAGCATTGCTATATCTGAATGTGAGCATTGCTAGACCTCATCCCTGAGTCAGGTGAAATTAATGCATGAGTGCTTGTCCATATTTCATTTAATGGTCAAGAACAGAAGATCAATGCAAAGGCAAAGATAAAGGAAATGGGTTTTTTGTTGTTGTTGTTTTTATTTTCAAATGAAGGGAGCATAGAAAGATAATGAAGGAGACTCAGGGTGAATGCACCATGAAGCAAAGACAAAGTGTGGTCACCATGCAAGCAGGGTGTGTTTCACTCAGGAAAGAGGTAGAGTGAGACAGGCTCTTGTGGAGCTTGTGTTCAGCTCCCGCAAGATATGGTGTGAGTAACTGAAGTTTATAACAGTGATGATCTAATGATGGCCCCACAGTGCAGTGTACCTCCAAGAAGAGCTGATAGGTGCTGGACCATGGGGAATCAAGTTTTAGTATGGATCCTCACATTTTTTGTTGTTGTTGTTGTTTATTTTTCTATATTCTTACTTTACATTCTGAATGCTTTCCCCTTTCTTGGTTTCCCCCTCCTCATCAGTCTCATAAGCCCTTTTCCCTCCGCCCATTTCCCAATCACCCCCCTCCCATTTCCCTGTCCTGGTACTCCCCTACAATGCTGGATCAACTCTTTACACAACCAGGGCCCTCTCTTTCCCTCTTCTTGGGTATCATTTGATTTGCTAACTGTGTCTTGAGAATTCGGAGGTTCTGGGCTAATTAGTATCCACTTATCAGTGACTGCATTCCATGTGTGTTCTTTTGTGAATGAGTTACCTCACTTAGGATGATATTTTCCAATTCCAACCATTTGCCTAAGAATTTCATGAATTCATTGTTTTTAATTGCTGAGTAGTACTCCATTGTGTAAATATACCACATTTTCTGTATCCATTCCTCCATTGAGGGGCATCTGGGTTCTTTCCAGCTTCTGACTATTATAAATAAGACTACTATGAACATAGTGGGGCATGTGTCCTGATTGCATGCCTAAAAATATGGAACGCTTCATGAATTTGCATGTCATCCTTGTGCAGGGGCCATGCTAATCTTCTCTGTATCGTTCCAATTTTAGTATATGTGCTGCCAAAGTGAGCACGGATACTCACATTGTAAAGAAAGCTCAGTTTTCTGCTTAAATTTACAAGCAACTTTTTTGTTGAGATCATTTCCAATATTCTTTGTATGACCTGGATTTCTTTCTATGTTTTCAAAGCCCCTTAAAAGAAATAAGGTGTTGGCCATTTTGCATAGCAATGTCTTACATGTTTGCAAGTTTCTTTGAGCAGAGACATATATATTGTTATTCTCTCACTTCTATCCCCATGATGCCAATCACTAAGTACAGAGGAATTCCTGAAAACTAGTAACTGTATTTTAGTTGAAGAAACTAGTCATTCTGTTTTCATGGTAAAGTGGTTAGATAGAGATGCAGGACCTTAGAGCATGAAACAGATATAAGAGTACTTTTTCTTCTAGGTATAAAGCAGGCCTGATCCTGGTGGAAACTAAGTCTCTGTCCTGAGCTAACGGGGGCCAGTGCTGCTGTAATGACCAGGCTATTGAGACGAGCAAGCTGGCCACAGATTTTAGTTGAACATCTAGGATGGCTAACAGTTGGTAATATTCCATGGGACATGGACACAACTTTGAGAGATTTTATTTCAGAGCATCCTGGATTTGTGCTAGATGGGTTAAGGGCAACCTACTCTGTTCGGTAATTCCTGAAGTACAGTGCAGAATTGTCTTATGAAAGAGCTCAAAGACTATCACTGCTTGAATTTTTGGGAGTAAGCGGAAGGGGGATAAGGCACAATCATGTCGTCAAGAAACAAATATTAGTACCCATCAGCAGAGGATTAAGCTCACAGTATATTACAGTCATAGATAATACATTTTTCTTTCATTCGTTCTTTTAAAATTTTAAAAATTTTTCATTTTATATGCCTCTCACTGTCCCCAGTCACCGGTTCCGGTTCCAACAATCCTTTCCCCCCATCTCCCTCCCCTTCTCTGAAAGGATGCTACCCCAATTCTCCTATCCTTGCATTAGATAATGCATTTTAATGATTAACCTGTTTACATAATGAACTCAGTGTTACCTGATTCAAAAATGAGGAGACAGTCAACTAAAGGGACAGACACAAGACACCAAGTCTCTTAATCACTCACCTATCAGGTATAAATCAGTTTCACTGATAATTCAATTGAAGATTCTAGTGAGTAAAATATATTACTATAGTTCATGGTGAGTTATTTCTACTGGAACAAAATTAGGGCCCAGAGAGCATCTGTGTCTGGCTATCTCATGAAAATTGTTCTTTGAGGGCTCAAGGTTTATTTGACACCAGAGAGGATGTATCAGATATCCAAAAATGAATGAAAGGGTATCTGGGGCGACCCAGAACAACAAAGAGGCCTGCTTCAAGGCATTTGCGAAAGAGGGGAGGAAGAGAAGAGGGTCAGTAGGGGACATAGAGGAGTGTGGAGGAAAGACCTCTTTGGTACATTCACTGAAAGGGCAGAGAGCCTTTGATGCCTAAGGTCTCTAAGCTCCTTGGAACCTGTCTTTACTTTGCAAACTAAGAGGCTATTTGCCTCTCCCTGTAACACCAGGGAACCCAGAATCAACTATGACAAACAGTCTACCTAAGAAAATGAGTTACCAAGTCTCTGGGTGTGAGAAGATCCTGAAATTCAGGACCCCAGGTAGCCACAGATTTACAGATATGTTCCCAGTAGGGTGCCTGCTAGTGTCTGCAGGAAGGCAGAGAGATGTGGTTTAATTAGTGTTAGAATACAAAGTCCATTTGTCAATTCTTGATCTTAGAGCATAAGCTATTGGTATTCTGTTCAGGAACCTTTCCTCTGTGCCCATGTCCTCAAGGGTCTTCCCCAGTTTCTTTTCTATTAGTTTCAGTGTGTCTGGTTTTACGTGGAGGTCCTTGATCCACTTGGAGTTGACCTTAGTACAAGGAGATAAGAATGGATCGATTCGCATTCTTCTGCATGCTGACCTCCAGTTGAACCAGCATCATTTGTTGAAAAGGCTATCTTTTTTCCACTGGATGGTTTTAGTTCCTTTTTCTGAAGATCAAGTGACCAAAGGTGTGTGGGTTCATTTCTGGGTCTTCAATTCTATTCCATTGATCTACCTGCCTGTCACTGTACCAATACCATGCAGTTTTTAACACAATTGCTCTGTAGTACTGCTTGAGGTCTGGGATACTGATTCCCCAAGAAGATCTTTTACTGTTGAGAATAGTTTTAGCTATACTGGTTTTTTGTTGTTGTTGTTGTTGTTGTTGTTGTTATTCCAGATGAATTTGAGAATCGCTCTTTCTAACTCTATAAAGAACTGAGTTGGGATTTTGATGGGAGTTTCTGTAAGGCAAAGGACACTGTCAAAAGGACAAAATGGCAACCAACAAATTGAGAAAAGATCTTCACCAACCCTATATCCAACAGAGGGCTAATATCCAATATATACAAAGACCCCAAGAAGGTAGACACAAGAGAGCCAAATAACCCTATTAAAATGGGGTACAGAGCTAAACAAAGAATTTTCACCTGAAGAATTTCAAATGGCTGAGAAGCACCTTAAGAAATGTTCAACATTATTAATCATTAGGGAAATGCAAGTCAAAATGACCCTGAGATTTCACCTCACACCAGTCAGAATGGCTAAAATTAAAAACTCAGGAGATTAAAAAAATAAATAAATAAAATAAAAAAAACCCTCAGGAGATAGCAGGTGCTGGAATACTCCTCCATTGCTGGTGGAATTGCAAGCTGGTACAACCACTCTGGAACCAGTCTGGTGATTCCTCAGAAAAGTGGGCATGACACTTCCGGAGGACCCTGCTATACCACTCCTGGGCATATACCCAGAGGATTCCCCAGCATGCAATAAAGACACATGCTCCATTATGTTCATAGCAGCCTTATTTATAATAGCCAGAAGCTGGAAAGAACCCAGATGTCCCTCAATGGAGGAATGGATACAGAAAATGTGGTATTTTTGCACAATGGAATACTACACAGCAATTAAAAACAATGAATTCATGAAATTCTTAGGCAAATGGTTGGAACTGGAAAATATCATCCCAAGTGAGGTAACCCAATCATAAAAGAATACACATGGAATATAGTCACTGATAAGTGGATATTAATTAGCCCAGAAACTCTGAATACTCAAGACACAATTAACATGAATCATTCCCAAGAAGAAGGAAGGAGAGGGCCCTGGTCCTGGAAAGACTTTAAGTAGCATTGTAGGGGGATACCAAGACAGGGAAATGGGAGGGGGATGATTGGGGAACAGGCGGAAGGAAGAGGGCTTAAGTGTGACAGGGACGGGGACATGACTTTCATGGAGGCAGCAAGCTGTTTCCTAATTGGATGTGAGGCATGCCTACTACTGTAAGCCTTGTGCTGAACCCATGTGTGAAGAAGTCTTAGATCCTGGAGGAGAACCTAATCCTACGGGAATACTGGAGTGTCTTTGAGAATGATGGAGCCTTTCTCTTCCCAGGGAGATAAGAGTCGAGGAAAACTAAATGGACAGCCTGAGCCAGGAGTTCTCAGATTATTGTCTTATAAATTTGAAGGATGAGAAAATGCACTCAACGCTTGAGAGACTTGAGGCCCCAGAGAGTGGGGATGCCTAGCAGGGTTGGGGCGGGAGAACATCCTCTTGTATCTGGAGGAGGAGAAACGGGGTAAGGAACGGTCAGAGGGTCGATGGACCTGGAGAGGGATAACAACTGGAATGTAAAAAAAAAAGAGTAAAGGTAATTTAAATAAATAAATAAATAAATAAATAAATAAATAAATAAATAAATAAATTTGAAGGACGTAATTCACAGATCCAAAGAGGTAGGTTTTAGAGAGAAGCTTATTAAAAGATTTATGAGTGAAAACAGAGCTCTTATATACCAGAATGGGTTTCACAAATCAAGCTAATTATCTGAAACCTTTGTAAAGGATTATGACAGAAACGAGAGTGAAGTTGGTATTCTCGTGCCTCACCTCATTTCAGGTCACCTAGGCATGTACAAACTTTTGGCAGAGATGCTCATTTAGAATTCAACACATGAAAGCAACCAGAGACTAAGAAATACTGTAGTGCCAGTTGTGGTAAACCATGGATCCTGAAGGAGAACCTAATGCTACCACCTTCTAAAACTAATATGATTTTAACTACATTTAAAATAATCAAAGATAAGTATAGCTCTCACTCCAACAACAACAAGAAGCTTCTTTTTGCAATAAGAGATAATTACAGAAAGCCACAACTTCTCAAAATGCAAAGCAAGTGATCATGGGACAGCTTCAATTGAAGTATCTACAGCAGAACTAATGAATCTAAGGCTCAGTGGAAAATCATACGAGAGAAAAAAAGATTGCAAAATCCAGAGGACTAGGAAGTCTGCTACAAAAATATGCCTTTTAGATATGACAGGGAAGCTACACCCATAAAATCTCAATAACATGGCTACCTAAACAAGATCTTAGAAATTCCCAGAGTTGTCATCCTAACACTTGGAAGACATTTCATGAAGTCCACCCTGAGAGGAAGAGCTGCAAACAATAAACAATTACTGAGAGAGGGAGAAATATTCTCTCCCAGAACGAGCTTCTTGTTTGGTTATGCAGTGCCATCTGGCCAGCCCTAGAAATATATGTATGCAGACAACAGTGAATGAACTAAGTAAATTACATTTAAATATTTATTTGTTTGTAGGTAACAACAAGGGTTCAAAGAAGAAGAAACCATGAATTTGAGAAGTGTGGTGGACATGGGAGCAAGAAATAAGAGGGAGGAGAGGCAGAGATAATACTGTCAATATATTTTCACTGAAAAGAAAAGCAAACAAACAACAAAAAGCAGGACTATTTTTGACCTGATAGGTCAAGAATATTTTGCCTCTAGGAAGGAGGTTCTGAAAACTGCTGCTTTGGGGCCTCTGCCGTATACGACTAGTTTTTACCTCCCATTCTCATAACTAAGAAGACTTCCTAACTGAACTGAGATAGCATCAAACTACCCCAGCATATCTGTGTTTCTATACAGAGACAAATGCCTCTGTTAGCCTCAAAGAAGCCTCTCCTTGTAGAGAATATAGATAAATGCAAAGATCCATGGCTGTACCACTGTACCAGATGTTCAGAATGAAAGCAAAGAGGTCAGTTCAGCACCTTTAGAAAATTCCACCAGGCCCCTTCCCTCTGGAAGGGAGAGGCTAATTGCATTCCTTAGGCCACAATGGGGACCAACCATTGACACCTGCAGATGAAGGATGCCCACAGCATATAGACATGTTCCTCAGGGGGACTGACCAACTGTTGGCCACCAGCAGATAAGGGAAGCACTTGCTATATCATTGCCTAAGGACCAATCAGTTTAAAAGTCACACTGTTCTGCCAATCACATTTTGCCTAGTTGCTGATGCCCTATTGTGCCCCTGGAAACTGTATGAAAACTGTATAAAGAACAGGCCCCCCAGGGTCTCTGCCAGCAGGTTGGAACAATAAATTCCTCTTACAAAAGCACTGATCCCCAGCTCCAAGTTGTTCACTTGGGGGTCCCCACTAGCCAAGTCTCATTAGAATCTTATAAGACATTTGTTTCACCCTCTTAAATCCCAAGGAACACTAAGGAAATGGAAGAAGAAAACATTGTCATTGTAATTTTAAATATGATGTCATTGCTTTTTTTCACCATAAGCAGAATATTCTGTTTCTATATACCAACTTCCCTACTCTTTTACTCAGATCTTTCATCCAACGTTCTTATTTTCTTCTTTTCCAGTCCTGTTTTAGTTAATGTAACCAAGAATAGTTCCTGAAAAATAATACATTTTTTTCTTTTTTAAACTATATTGGCCTTTTTCCTCCTTAGTGTTTGTCACAGGTGATTATCATGCTTTTTTTCCCACAAGGCCAATTCTTATTTTTCCCAAATATTCAGTATATTAAAAACATCCATTAATCTCCTGATTAGTGGAACTGTTTTATGCCCTGTTTCTTCATGAGAATGAACATTGTAAGAAGCCGCTCTATGTCATCTCTTGTTGTGAGTTTTCTAAGCTTCGGTGTTTGTTCTTTTTAGTATCTGACTCACTGAGGTCTCTGCTTCTTTACTTCTAAAATGTTCTAATAAGTTAATGTCTTCCTAATTCTAAAGCCATATGGATTTCCTTTTTAAAAGGGAAGTTTATTTTAAGAACAAAATCAAGTAGATATAATTTACACATTTATTTATGTAAATGGAGCACAAGAATGTGCAGAAACAAAGGATGACTCATGTCCAGGATCCTGTTAAGTCTTTTGTCTGAAGCACATAAACATGGGTTCTCTCAGTCCAGTGAAGTCCCCAGGCCCTGAGACTTCTCTTGCTTCATGTTTTAAAAAAGGTACTGAACACAATGACTACAGCAGAATGATTTATACTTGTCAATATTTATATATATTCTGCTTCCAAGTCAGCAAAAATTATATTTATACTTATTTGGAACATTGACTAGCCTATACATGTAAGCCAAACTACAAAAGTAAACTTTAAGTGCTTGAAGAAAATCAAGATTTTTTTTTTTTAGGTAAAACAATTTAATACAATGAACACATTCTATAAGACTACTTGCAAATTAGTTAGAATGGGGAGTTTCTTTGTCAGCAAATATGCTTTATGGCTTCAATGTTTCTAATTATGGAAGAGTTCTATCACTAACCAGGTGGGCTTTTATTGATTTGCTGTTGAAACTGCCTAGGTTTTAAGACAACTGAAGGAGCCAGCTTTTTCCAGCTTTGTGTAACAGTAGTTACAGAAATAATTAATTAATCTCAGCTTCAGATTCACTACCCGCCTCAACGATCTACATTCCCCAACGAAAGAGATACACGCAGCCGTTTTATTTTGACATGCCTTTCACACCTCAATAGCCCAGCCACTGCCTAACGTCCATGAGGTAGATCCTGAGTTATTATTAACTAATTTTACATTGTGTCTTGGCTCTGGACCCAGAGGTCTGCCCGACTGGGCTGTGCTCTTCTGAGTCCTTCACATGACAGCTATACCTCTCTGTCCTGCACTGTGCTCAGGTGTAGCATCTCTCCTTTCTTCCATACTATCCCAGCATGGCAGATCCCCTGCCTCCTTTCTCATGGTCTCTAGGCCAGGAAACCTAACCCCCACCACCATGTCTCTTTTCCCCAGTTATTAGCCTCTGGCATCTCTATTTACTAATAGGAATTAACAGGGGGCAGGGTCACACAGTGTCTTATGTGGGAACTCTCTCCTGCAAATAATTTTGGGGACTCAACATTAGAATATAAGCAGCATTAGACCAAACCCACTGCAGTGGTCTCAAATTGTTTGAAGAAATGACATTGGAATCATATAAAATCCCTCTTTGAAAGAATTGTGTATCCTTCAGCACATGGCTTAATCCTTCTGAGATTCAGTCTCCTTATTTGAACAGCAGCAGGACAATAGGATCACTATTCACACATATGATCACTAATCTCCTATGTGCTGTTACTTGCCCACGTGTCTGATTTTCAAGAAAGTATCAAAGAAATATTCACCAAGGTGTCACCAAGCTTTCACAACCAAAGTCTAACATACCCTAACAAATGCCAGGGGAACCCAAAGATCCTTAATATTTTGCCCTTTTGAAAAACCATCAGAATCTTTTCACAGACTTCCATTATCTTGCTCCTTCTGATTCCTTTAAGAAACACTAAGGATTCATCATATTCCTTAAAGCATTTATTTTTATTTATTTTTACTTCTTAAGTTTTTACTTCTAGTCAGGCATCATGACAGGTCTCTAATCCCAGGACTTGGAAGACCTAGGCTGTATGTAGAGAGCCTGAGTAAAGGGAAGGAAGGAAAGAAGGAAGGAAGGAAGGAAGGAAGGAAGGAAGGAAGGAAGGAAGGAAGAAGAGAAGGAACAAAGGAAAAAGGAAAGAAGGAATGAATGAAGGAAGGAAGGGCAAATATAGCTTGTTCGGTCACACACATGTGTGTTCAATGTAAAAGGGCCTGCATTTGAAACTTACAATTCTGAAATCCTAAGAACAGGGTTGAATTGTCTACAAACTCATCATCCTAAGTGCGGGGCACTCTCTTTCTACATAAAACGCAGATCCCATAAACAGCAAAGTTGTGGCTTTAAAAAAAAAAAACATTTAAAAGAGTGGTTGTTTTCTTCCCACCACTTCAGCTAAACAGACAAATTAATGTTAAATCTTAATAAATAGCTTTGATAATTTAAAGTATTTGGAAACTAAATAAATCCCCACTCTGAATTTTAAAAGGCTCTGTATTACATTAGATGTTTGCCATGTACTAATTCTTTACTGCTATGCTTAAACAAGAAAGTCAGAGATAATCCATCTCTCTGAATTTTTACCTGGTCTTTCCTTAAGGGAAGTATACTCAATTAGAAACTGATTCTCTTTTGCCCTGTGGACTAACATCCACATAATATGTGTTTGCACTATAACTTTTGTTTCTCCCTTAGATAAAAAGCAAAGAATGTGGAAATAATCCTCTGTACCAACTTCTGTTAAGAAAATCCCCAGCATCCACAACAATTGCACTCAATAGGAGAAAACAGGAAGATGTTTCTTTTAATAGAAAACACTAGACTTCTCTGAGCCTAATGCTGAGAGTGGTCCTTAGACAGCCTCCAGTGGGTCAGTAACCTTGAAGCAACCACCTTACAAAAATTACAAATGGGACCTCATAAAATTACAAAGTTTCTGTAAGGCAAAGGATGCTGTCAGTAGGACAAAATGGCAAACAACAAATTGGGAAAAGATCTTTACCAACCCTACATCCTACAGAGGGCTAATATCCAATATATACAAAAAACTCAAGAAGTTAGACTCCAGAGAGCCAAATAATCCTATTAAAAATGGGGTACAGAGCTAAACAAAGAATTCTCAACTGAGGAATATGAATGGCTGAGAAGCATTTAAAGAGATGTTCAACACCCTTAGTCACCAGGGAAATGCAATCAAAACAACCCTGATATTCAACCTCATACCATTCAGAATGGTGAAGATCAAAAACTCAGTAGACAGCAGGTGCTGGAGAGGATGTGGATAAAGAGGAACACTCTTCCACTGCTGGTGGGATTGCAACCTGGTACAACCACTATGGAAATCAGTTTGGCAGTTCCTCGGAAAACAGGAGATTGTACTACCGGAGAACCCAGCTATACTATTCCTGGGCATATACCCAGAAGATTCTCCTATGTCGGAGACCAAACTGTGGAAAATCAGACCCTCAACAGCTCTCACTTTGAGATTCCACTGACCTTTAGGTTTACAGCTTAACCACCCCCTTCTTCACACAAGGCCGAGCACCTGGGGTTGTCTAGCAGAACCAGCATACCAGAATCGCTGCTGGATGCCACAGTCAACATCCATCCTGGATGACCTTTCCTCCTTCTGTGCTTTTAGCATTCCCCTCAGCCCCTCCCTACTTCTTCTTACGAGTGTTCAGAACCAGGCGTTTTGTTTTTCATTAAAGAGGCTTTGACAAGACCCCCCTTTGCTTGGCCTTGCTCCCTTTTCCCGCCCATTTCTCTCTTTCAAGCTTGGGTTTCCCTCAGCTCCCCAAATAACTAGGTCCCACGGGTCCGGACACTCTAACATGTAATAAAGACACATGCTCCACTATGTTCATAACAATCTTATTTATAATATCCAGAACCTAGAAAGAACCCAGATGTCCCTCAACAGAGGAATGAATACAGAAAATGTGGTACATTTACACAATGGAATACTGCTCAGCTATTAAAAACAATGAATTCATGAAATTCTTAGGCAAATGGATGGAACTAGAAAATATTATTCTGAGTGAGGTAACCCAATCACAAAAGAACACACATGGTATGCACTCACTGAAAAGTGGATATTAGCCCAGAAGTTTGGAATACCCAAGATTCAATTCACAGACAGAACAAAGCTCAAGCAGAGGATGGCCTTGTTGGTCATCAATGAGAGGAAAGACCCTTGGGCCTGAGAAGGCTAGATGCCCCAATATTGGGAAATGTCAGGACAGGGAAGAGGGAGTGGGTGGGTTGGTGAGTAGGGAGAGGGAGAGATGGGATAGGGTGTTTTTGGAGGGGAAACCAGAAAAGGGGATAACATTTGAAATGTAAATTAAGAAAATATCTAATAAAAAAAATTCTAGAGTCCAGGCCCTGGTGTCATTTGTCATCATTTAGTAACACAGAAGAGAAACACGCTAAAGCAAGTGCAAAATGTCTAAATATCTAAAGAGAAAATAACAGTGTATGCAGTATGGCTTGGGAATGTAATTTCCAAACAAAATTGTGAATTTATAAGCATGAATTTTTAAAAATGAAAAAAATGTATCAGTATCTATTTCTGTTCTTATACTGTTAAACAAAGATTCTTGTTCATTAGACCAGCCACCCAGACCAGTATTGTTTATGAAAAACAAGTAAAGGCATATTATTTTGCTCCGTTAGAGAGTGTTGGTCATGCTAAGAGTTGGAGTGAGTAGATTCCATATTTATAAAATTTGGTATATTCTAATTTAACCCTCAGAATTATTAACAAGACACAGAAAAGAACTGTTGTTTCTAAAGCCAAAAACACTATAAGTTTCACAGGTATTTATGGATTCTATGCCTCTCAGGTTATTCACATTAGTTTAACAAGTAGATTTACTCTGTACTTCAATAACATCCGACAGTCAAATTCTGAGGGTCCCTTTCATCTCTATTTGTCTCTGACAGTCTCCAGACATTTTCTGTGATGCTTCATTCCAGACCTGTGTTCCCCATGGAGGGCTCTGGATGCTATGATTCTGCACGTGCTGGTATATGCTGTCTGCTGATATCCTCAGTGCCAGTGTGTGTGTGTGTGTGTATGTGTGTGAGCATGCGTGTGTGTGTGTGTGTGTGTGTGTGTGTGTGTGTGTGTCTGACTGACTGACTGACTGACTGACTGACTGACTGACTGACTGATATGTTCATGTTTATGGGGAATAGTGCATGTATGTGTTGATTCATGTGTGTGTCTGTGTATGTGTATGCAGACATGTGTATGCACACGTACATTTGAAGGCTGGAGTATTTTTTCAGTTGTTTTCCATACTAATTTTTGAAACAGAGTCTCATACTGCATTTGGTGCTCACCAATAGCTAGACTGACAGCAAATACCAAAGGTCTTCCCCTACCCAGTTTTGTCATTACCGCTATGTACTATCCAGTGATTGGGACTCACACTCAGTTCTTCATGCTTGGACCCTCACAAGTTGAACCATTTCCCCAGGTAGGAGGACCATGGCTCTCTATTCAGCTATATTCACCATGGGCTATGCTCATACCTTCTGTTCTGGAACTATTGTGAATTAGCACTCTCCATACACTTGACCAACAAATGTTGCTGTGGTCCAGGTTACAAGAGCTCATTTGCTGTAAATGCAAATCTTCCTGGTGGCCTTTACATAGATTATTCCTCTATCATTTCTTACTTTTGATAAATTATTTGAGAAAATTCTGAATTATTTTCTTAAAATTTACCATGTATAAGCCAACTCCTCTATTATTTGAACAGTTCCAAATACACATTTAAATCCCAGCTGTGGGTAAATTGTGAAATCAGGCCATTGTGAAATCCATGGTTATGCACACTGTACTTTTAGATTCTTAAGGGTTTGAGACAAGGCAGATTTCTTGAGCCCATGAGTTCATCATCTAACTGTGTGTGTGTGTATGTGTGTGTGTGTGTGTGTGTGTGTGTGTGTGTGTGTGTGTGTGTGTGTATGTGTACTCTCTTCCCTGGATTGTGTTCTGAAATGAGTGGATTTTACTTTTAGAACTACGAGTAACTCATGATATTCACTTTTCTTTTCACATTTCCAAACTTTGAATAATACTTAGCCAACATAAATTCTTTGAGATTTAACAAAAAGGAAAGCTTTCTGTAAAACGTTCTCAGCATACATTATTTGTCCTTGGCTACCTTGTGGTCTGAGTCATGGTTTTACCTGTGGTTAGAAGCAAGAGCCTGTGTGGAACTTGCCACCTTGGCCAGCAAAACTTCATTTTAAAGAGAGTTGAAGAAAGTATGGAAAGGTGATTCATTAGTTAAAAGTGATTACTGTTCTACCAAAAGACCTGAATTCAGTGCCCATGTTGCTAGGCTATAGCCACATGTAACTTCAGCACCTGAGGAACCAATGACCTTTTCTGATCTACTCAAGTACCACCATACACATGGTTTACATACACACAGACACAATTTTAAAAATCATTTTTAGTAAAGAAGGTTAAAGGGCCATCTAAGATGTAGCATCTCCAATGGAGAATTCAGCAATAAAGCATGTGACAGTTTGGAAGGTTTTGAGGTCCAGCTGTTGTAGCTAATTTTACACTTACGTTTCAGCCCAGCTCAGTCGTAGTACCTATGAAGAGTCTGAACAGTTTGTTGATTGAAGTAAACCCGAGAGGCTAGCAAAATTTTGAGTTACTCCTTCTAGGAAGAAGCCCTTTATAGCACAGATAGTGAAATGCATGGGAAATCACTTATGAAAATATTTAATGAAAATTAAAAAGGTATGTGGAATCTTTTGTACATTTGCTGCCTTGACAGATTAGAAAGTATTTGCTATGCTCTGTTTTCTAACAAATTATGTACCCCTTATCACTTGTATAAATTTTTGTTAAACCTTGTGAAAATTAGTTATTTCTTTGGCCTTGATCTAAAAAAGGCATAGGATACTACTGAATTCAGACTGCCACCAGAAAGTGGTTTGGCCAACTACTAATCATGAATTACTGCTTTAAGGCAGATCTCATGCACTGGAAATCTCTTCTCTCTTTTTGCAAACTGATCACTACCTAAGACAAATCACCAGCAATGTTTACTCCTTTGTGAACTGAGAGAAAGACAATGAACAAGCCTCAAAGGACGAATGTGCTGGGACAATACCGTCCTTGTTAAAAAACCTTCAATGCCAAACCCAAAAAGACAAAAGACAAAAGAAATCTGAATGCTACAATGACTGTTCACAAAATAACTTACACAAATTAAAAGAAATCAGTGCTAAAACAAAAATTTGAATGAAATTAACACATGAAAAAAGAAAGGTAGCCCTCTGATTTATAGGTAGTTGTGTTCTTCCAAAATTTCTATAAAATGTAAACTTCAAGACCTCTGACTATAGTGTTTTGGGAGATGTACTTGTTAAAGACACCCTTAAAGAAAAATGAAAATGAGTGGGCCCTAACCCACTATGAGTGGTATCTCCCTGTAACAAAAGGAGATTTGAGTGCACATGCATAGAGAGGGAAGACCTCTGGGAGACTGGGAGACTAAGAAGACAATAATTTGGAAGGCATAACATCATCCACTCTGCTGACCTTGTGGTTTGGGACTTGTAGCAGCCATCACAGTGAAGATTCACTCCCATTTGTCCTATATTTATTATAGCAGTCTGGCTGATAATTATAACCCTTCACACAAGAGTTCTCCCCAAAGATACAGAGAGCCATAATGCTTTTTTAATGTTTTTATTGGCTCTTGAGGTTGTGACAGTGTCTATATTCAGGTTGTCTTCTGATTTTCAAAGCAGCTGGATGCCCATTCATTCCCTTGTCTCATGGAAAACCATTTCGTGGACAGAGAAATTAGTGGGGCAATGGCCTACAGTGCTCGGTGAGAAGTTAAGTGTCTGATCAAAGCCTTTGGGGTCACATGAAGGGCAGGAGCTAAGGTATGAGAGATACACACTCCGCACTTCCTCCTAGGGAAACTGGGGCATCACCTGACTAGTTGCTTGGCCAACTATAAGCCCAACAAGAAGCAGCTTACTACGGCTTGAAAGAAGATATTCAGGTTCTGAGTCTCACATGATCTCCGCAGCCCTGTAACAAAGGCAGGCATATCCTCTCCAGAACTATAGTTCCTGGCTTCCTTCCTGTCCTTCCTACATCCTCCTTCATCAAACAGATATAAGTAAGCCACTGGGCCAAATGGAAAACTACCACTGGGGCAGCCAACAACACTAAAGGAGGAATTTGTATTTCTGATTTTAACTTGTATTACTAATAAGAACAAAATGCTCAATCTCCACATGATAAAATCAAACGTATTACATTGCAAGTCATGTAATTGCCTTCCACCTCTCAGCCCCGCCCACCTCCCCACAGACTTATAAATGCACTCAGTTATGTCCTTGAGTGAAGGAATGTGTTGTTCTACATAAAAAGAGGAAGCTGAAGAGACAGCTGGGAATGAGGTTGGAAGAAAATAATGATTTACAGAATTCAAAAGAATTTGCATGAAAAGAAAGATGTTTAGCATGGGTTGATATAAATCTTAACTTATAATCACTGTACAACACCACTGTGTCCCACTCTCTCTATATATAAAGCACCTTTCATTCTAGCCCTTACTATATAAGCCTACCTCATTCCAATTGCTTGATTTTATAAACTCTTTTCATTCTGTTCCTCTTACTGTGTCACTTCCCATATTTTACCCTTCTCACCGTGTAATTGCCCTACATCTTATTTTCAGTACTGTATAAACTCCCCACATCCTACCTCTCGCATTGTATCAGCCTCTGACATCCTAGCCCTCTCACTGTAAAAGCCTTCTGCATCCCAATCCCCATACCATATTAACCCCCCTCTTCCCACCCTACGTACTATATAATAAACTTCCTCATGTCCTATCCTTATTTCTGTGTCCTCAAGTGCTATCACAGTAAGTTTTGGGGAGCTTATCAGTAAAATTTGAAGTTTTATTTTATTCTTTCTATATTATAACAAACCAGTCTTAAATTAAAGTAAGATAGCTCTAGCCAAATTACATTTTCCTTATCTTCCCTGATGGATGGACAGCCAGTCACTGTAGAGAAAGACAATGATAACTCAAGGAATTGAGATGCTGATAAATGACCAAAAGGAACCATACCTCTTACCAAGCCCTCTAGGTTATCCAACACTTTTTTATTTCAGTATTTAAGTGTTTTTTTTTTTTTTTTTTGTAATTTGCTCATATACTGCATCCCAACCAGTTTCCCCTCCCTCCTCTCCTCCCAGTTCTTCCTCTCCACCTCCTTTCTCCACCAAATTTAGCCAACACTTCTTAACCAAAGCCATTCAAGAGATTGAAAACAGTGGTTGGCTGTCTTATTTTTCTTCTTTCTTTTTTTCCTCTCTCCCTCTGTCTCTCTCTCTCTCTCCCTTCCTCCTTCCTTTCATCCATCTGTATTAGTTACTTTTCTGTTGTTGTGAAAAACCACCATAACAAAGACAACATACAAAAGGGAGAACTTATTTGGCTTATGGGTCCAGAAGGTTACGATTCCTTCATGAGGAGAAAATAGCAGCAAATATAGTAGGAGGAGCAGGAAACTGAGAGCTTGCATCTTGAACCAGAAGAACAAAGAATAGAGAACAACTGGTGTTTGAGGAAGTCTTTAAATTCCCAAAGTCCACCTCGAATGACATGCTTCCTCCAACAGAGCCACGCTTCCTATATTTTTCATGAACAAAGCCATCAACTGGGAACCAAGTTGTATAATTCATGTGAGGGAACATTCTTATTCAAACCACCACATTCCATTCCTTCTGTCTTCATAAAGTCAGGACTACATCATAATGTAAAATTAATTTAGACTAACTTCAAAAGCCCCTGTAGTCTTTTGCAATATCGACATTTTATTTTATAGTTCAAAATTCCCTTTGAAGACTCAACACAATCTCTTAAGCATAATCCCTAATGAAACCAAAAAACAAATCACTTCCATTATACAAATGCCACAAAATATTGTCATTGCCATTCTGAATTGAAAGCATAGTGAGGACACATTGGGTCAATACAAGGTCAGAACCCCAAATCCAGTACCTCCATATCCAATGTCAAAGGGCTTACAGTATCCCACCCTTAACGCTTTGTAGCCTACAACACACATTGCTCTCTCAGGCTGATCCACTCCCAAAGCCACAATCTGTGTTAGTCATGGTTCTCTAAAAGAATAGAACTAACAAAACGTATGCAAGTGTGAAGATGCATATACAAGATTATGCATATATACAAAAGATTTATTGGATCTGGATTCAGGGCATGGTCTAGGTAGTCTAAAAATGGCTGCCTTATGCTTCGAAGGCTGAAATTCACGTAGTTGTTCAGTCCACAATGCTGGCTGTCCCCACAAACTTAATCTAGTCCTTGATCCTACAGGATTCTTGGAGATCTGGTAGTCTTTAGGCTATGCTGGAATCACAAAGAAATTGATTCTAATACCAGAGAAGAAATGAAACAAAAACCATAGTATCTTTTTTCCATGTCCTTTTATCTGGGATTCCACCAGAGTTCCAAATTTCAGGTGGGTGTCCTGCATCAAATAATCAAGAAAAAGTCCCTTACAGCTGCTTGGGTTTTAGTTGATTTTAGATGCAGTCATGTTGACAACCAAGATTGGTCATCACATTATCTAGGTTTATATCTCTATATTAAGTTCGTAATTCTCTCTCCCTCTGAGTGTGTGTATGTGTGTGTGTGTGTGTATGTGTTTATGTATGTGTGTGTCTAATGCATGCAATCATAGGTGTTAATAGGTGCATGTAGATATTTGTATGTACATATAGAGAATAGAAGTCTGCAGGCATGATCTACCAGCCATTGCTTTTTTCTCGGTGTCGGTGATCCAAACTCAGGTATCCATGCGTACATAGCAAACATTTTACCAGTGGACCATCTCCCCAGTCACTTAATTGGTAACTCCTCTCTTTCATCTTTTATAATGTATTTTAATTATGTGAATCAAAATAAAATAACAAGTTAAAATATTTTCTGACAAAACTAGAATATTTGCAATAAATGTAAATCTTTGAAAATATAGATATATCAAGGTATCAAATGTATGTATTTGTCAAACTCCAGAAGGAAAGGCCACCCAGAGACTGTCCTACCTGGGGATTCATCCTATAAACAGTCACCAAAGCCCAAAACTACTATGGATGACAAGAACTATGTACTGAAAGGAGCCTGTTATGGATGTCTTTTGGAGGGGCCCTGCCAGAGCCTTACAGATACAGAGGCGAATACTAGCAGCCAACCATTGTATTGCGCACAAGAGGAGTTGGAGGGCAGACTGGAGGAGCCGAGGGGGGGAGGGGAGGAAGATGCACCTCCATTGGAAGAATGATGATGTCATAAAACCAGATGTCCGAGGGCTCCCAGAGACTAAGCCATCAACCAAGGGGTACACATGGTTCCAGCCAAAAGAGTTGCAGAGGAATGCCTTGTTAGGCATCATTGGGAGGAGATGTCCTTGGTCCTGTGAAGGCTCAATAGAGGCCCCAGTATGGGAAAGTTGAGTGGGGGGGCATGAGAGTGGGTTGGGTGGAGGAGCACATTCTCGGAGGTAGGGTGTGGGAGGATGGGTTGGGGGTCTTTGGGTAGAGGGGAAACCGGGAAGGGGTATAATCTTTGAAATGTAAATGAAGAATAAATTCAATAAAAAAATTTTTAAAAAAGTACAGTTAAAAAAAAAACCTAACATAATAAAACTATATACTCTCGTTGAAAATGATGTGTCCATATTGGGTGCTTCTCTGTAGCACTTGAGTAGGACAAGAACTCAGTGATAGACATTATTAGGAAAGAAGTCAAATTTCAGTTAAAATTTTTTGATATATGAAAGTTCCCAAGAGGAAAACCTACTCATAATTAGAGTAACTGTGAAAATCACAGCCTTGTTTATAGCTCAACTTTCCTTTCTTGCTGACAAATGACTCACTGTCTCTCACCTGCACGAACTGTAGAGTCACTGGGTGAAGAAGCTAAAGAAGATTTAATCTTTAACTAAAAAGAGAGAGGAAAATGCTCTTTAGAGTGGTTCCTAATTATCCTGACTAGTCTGTAGAATCTTCTCAGTCTTTTAAGGTGGTTGGTTCCCATTTATAAGATGAAATCACCCAGAAAGCAATTAACCTCAGTCAGAAATTTCTAAGAAGGAAATGGAGGCTATCAGTACAAAGAGGTGTTTCTGAGTATATCTTTAGCAAGGGTCTTATGTAACAGTTTCTTGAGAAGTCACTAGCTGTTTACAGGAGATGTACTAAGATTCTAAGTGACTTTTACTAGTAACTAAATTTAGGAAGAAGGGCATATGAAACCCTTAGGCTGGAGGAGAATTGAGCTGAAATGGCAGACCCTAATTACCAACTCCTATAGGGGAAAAAGAAATGGCCCTTGGTTGAAAAATCTGAGAAGGGAGGCTAAAACTTCCCAGCCAGCTATCATTTAATATTTGTCATTCTGTGCTGTGGCCTTGCCTGAGTGAGATCCCCCTCTTCCCCCAGTAAAGGAGGCATGGGTTCCTATCTAGCTAGACTTGGAATTTGTAGCACCTGTTTATTTCAAAGTTTTGAAGTATATCTAGGGAAATAGCTGTAATCTAGTGGTACAGGGAAGTGTACTTAGGATTCACAAAGTGGGGCTTGGGGTGGGGCTCCACAGGCAGCATGCATGCCTAGTATGCATACAGCCCTGGGTACAACTCCCATTACAATCTAGTCTGAGCACGGTGGTACACACCTGTAATCTTAGCACTCAGAGTCAGGAGGATCAAAACTTCAAGGTCATCTTCAGCTACAATGTAAATTAAGCCATAGTAAAATCGAAGCTTTATATTTTACAGTTAATATCTAAGTTACAAACAAATTACATTCTGGTGGATGGACCAGTAACATTTAGAACTGTTCAGGTGTTCATATCTTAACAAAACACCTTGAAAATCAAAAGAAAAGGAAAATGATGGGCATGCACTAGAGTAGGAACTACGCAAAAATGAGAACTGGACAGATTAGGAGTATCTCACCAGCAACCCCCAGTGCAGGGTGAGCAGTGAGCCACAACTTCAGAGCTGCCAATCAACACATACTAGTTTTCATTGTGCCACTTACTGATGGAAATTTGAGTAAAGGGAACAAGCACATTACAGATGACAGGGACAGTTGAGCTTAATCGGGACCAGTGTAACAACACATCACCCATAAAATTCACTGCTCAAAGAGCTGTGATCTAACACATCCATTTATGGGTGTAGGTCTGAGAAACTCTCTCAAAATCCATCCCATGGCATTTGCAAGGATAGACAGTGCAGATGTGTTTCCTGGAAACTCGAGGCAAGTTACACAAATGCCACATTATGCATTTGAAACTTTTCCAAATATGTGTTTTACAAAAATACCTACATATCCACAAAGTACATATCAGTGAAGGGCTCAGAAATGAAAGGGACCAAAAGGGAAGAAGACAGAGTACTGCTGGCACTGAGATGGTGCTGTTTCATCCACTGGGCAGGCTCTTGAGGATCAAAGGAAAACCCTAGTTGCATGTTATAACAAGGAATTACTAAGAATGTAATTAATGATTATTCTGAGATACACTTGAGTGGCATAAAAAAAGTTAGTGGGCGTTTTTTTTTTTTGTTTTTTTTGTTTTTTTTTTTTTTTGGTTTTTACGAGACAGGGTTTCTCTGTGTAGCCCTGGCTGTCCTGGAACTCACTCTGTAGATCAGGCTGGCCTCGAACTCAGAAATCTGCCTGCCTCTGCCTCCCAAGTGCTGGGATTATAGGTGTGCGCCTCCACTGCCCGGCCTAGTGTTTTTGAATAATAAAAATATTCAGTTTTTCTCTTTGCTATGATTATGTGGTTGTGGCAATTTTTTCTTCAAATCTGACAAAGGAGGCAGAGCACACATTAGCTTTCACTGACATTAGCATTCACCTTCGTGCACTTCCACTGAATGAGCTTTGAGACTGAAAGTATAAAGTCTTTCAAGTATTTCCTACAGGAAAATTTTCAAACACATCCTTTATCTTGATAAACCCTGAACACAAATGAACTTGCTTAAGTTGGCTACAACTTGTTTTCTCTGCTCACCAGCCACATAACAAGACTGGTTTATTTAGCCTTCTGTATTAAGTAATATTTCACGCGCTCCACATAAGTTTGTTCTCCTGTTTTCCTGACCAACCTCATGCCCGTGCATGTAAACTTCTGCTTACTACTAGACAAAGCTGTTCCACTTCTGTAGTGACCTTCTTACTGTTGGCAAATAAGGTTTCTCTGGGCATTTTCATGACCCCACCCTAACTGTCTTTGTGTCATCACCGTCACAAGAGTCAAGCTCAGACACAGAGTCCCGGATTCCAGTCATCATGCTATGTCATGTATTATCACATTTATAAGTATCAGGCACATTTTCAGAAAGCCATGGAGTCCACATTAGGACCCATAGGCTTAATACCAACAAGTCTTCAAGTCAAAAACTATGTTTCATATATTTTTATGAAAAAATCAATATGTACTATATGTCATTATATTTTATTATATATATATAATACCAAATATCCAATATATAATAATATAAATATATATATATACCAAATATCCAATACAAAGCAACCTAAGGAAAGGAAAGAAGGGTTTACATGCTCACAATTTGAAATAGCCTAGTCCATCACGGTGGAATGTGTTGTATTGCTTGGCTTTGTAAGCAGCAGCTCAGCAGCACAGAGGTGAAAATGCTGGTGCTCAACTGACAGAGCTCACATCTTTTTTCTATTTTTGTTTGTACTGGGATTCTAGCCTGTTGTATTGTGCTGCCCACTTTAACGGTGTGTCTTCACTCTTCTCTAAACCTCTATGCAAGCACCTTCAGAGGCATATATGCAATGATTCCAAATAGTATGGCTAACACTGAAGATTAAACATCACAATTAACCCACAATTAACCTATGGGTTGATCTTTTCTTTTCTTTCATATATATATTTATTTACGCATCACATCATTTCCTCCTTCCAAGCCCTCCCAGATGCCTCTCCCTGTTCTTTCCTATTTATAACCTCAGTTTTTATTGATTGCTGTTATATTTCTATAAGTGTGTGTGTGTGTGTGTGTGTGTAAGAGTGTGTAAGTGTGTGTGTGTATGTGTGTAAGAGTGTGTAAGTGTGTGTGTGTGTGTGTGTGTGTGTGTGAGAGAGAGAGAGAGAGAGAGAGAGAGAGAGAGAGAGAGAGAGAGAATAATTTCTTAGTTGCCGGTCCTTAATTTGACTTTCAGGACCCTCGTTCCCTTCAGTGTTCTGATCTCCAAAAGCAGTGATTAGTCATCATCTAAAGCTAGAGACTGACTTGGAAGACTCTCCACACTGCCTCATCCTTATGTTCCTTTGAGTGAATTTCCTAAATTTTTCTGTCTCTTTTTGTTTTTTCCTCAATGCTGTTTGGAGAAAACAGTAATAATCTATCACACATTTGATGTGAGGATTAAGAAACAGTAAATACTCATTCCATTTTTGTTCTTGTTATCAATATGTTATTAACATTAATATTAAAACTTCTGGGGTTGTGCAAGCTTTGCCACATTGGAGGCAGCGCCTCTATCCTATATTTTATCTAACATACTAGGATTCAACCATCTCTTATTCCACTGAGTAAGAGGCAAAGGTTCTACACACAAGCACTAATTACTAGATTCTTGTGTCTCACCCTGCAGTCTCTTTTATTTTGACAGTTAGGCCCAGTCTGTTCAGTGGTTTCTGGTCTCTAATAGCTCATTTATATTTTAAACTTACCTGGCTCCCAAGGCACGTAAGTTTCTCCTCAACTCAATTATCTTCACACTTCACGACAGGAAACCCAGAAACATAGGCAAGAGGACCTCTGGAAGGAGGGTATAAGCCCAGTTGTAAAAAGAGCAAAAACAACATCCCTGTAGCTTCAAATGGGTAAGGCACCAACTGAGGTGATAATGAAGAAGTCTCTTATTGGGTTTATGTTAATGCATCACTGACGAAGATATTAAATTTAGTGTCCTGAATGAGTAGACAATGAAACATTTTATGAGGAATTCCAAACTACATTTGTCTCAAGTATAGTTGAAAGTCAGGCAGTCCAACCAATGGGTCTCAGTGTGTGAGCTACACAATACTTCATTAGGTTTCAATTCATCTGGGTGCAAACCTGATATTAAATGAGAAAACTGAGTATTCCTATAAACAAATGATATTCTGTAAAGCTAGAATCTTTAAGGGTGAAAGGACATAAAAATCGGTATTGCACAACTCCTCTGAAGACTTGAGCATGATAAAAGTTAATAATATAATGCCCAGTGGAATCTACAAAAAAAAAAAAAAAAAAAAAAAAAAGCTGAGTCTACTTTTAACCACATCAACCCCATGAACCTTGCACACTTGCTGTCCCAGCCTTGGGAAACCCACACAGCTGTGATGTGCATAAAATGGCCATGTCTGTGATTACTCATAAGCAATATCTGAACTCCATGGTGTACTCAATTCAGGTTTATGCACTCCTAAAATGTATCGTGTTTATAAAGGTACTATTTGCATTTTCTTTTTTTCTTTTCTTTTCTTTTTTCTTTCTTTCTTTCTTTCTTTCTTTCTTTCTTTTTTTTTTTTTTTTTTTTTTTTTTTTTTTTTTTTTTGGTTTTTCAAGACAGGGTTTCTCTGTGTATCACTAGCTGTCCTGGAACTCAGAAATCCCCCTGCCTCTGCCTCTGCCTCCCAAGTGCTGGGATTAAAGGCATGTGCCACTACCTCCCGGCTTACATTTTCATTGACAACTTCATTGCTAAAATATTTATGTGGCATTTTTTACCCAACATCAAAGAGGTAGAAATATGTTCTATTATACAGAAGGGAGGCATTTACATAGGTAACAGTATGCCTTAATTTTAGGGAAGTATACTCAAGTTCTGTCCTTAGAAATGTGTTTTCAATGTCTGAGTTCAGAAAAAATTTCTCTCTACTGTAAAAATTCAGTAGCAGTTTAGTCTGGACTCTGTGAGGTGAAGAGAGTTGATGAGATGAGAATTAGCCTGTCCCTTTAATGGTTTGTTAGTAGCTGAGTGTTGTTCCAGAACAATAGGCTCTCCATCTTGCATGAATCCTAGACTGTCAGAAGCTAATGTACACATATCCACTCATGCCTGAATATATTATCCAGACCACACCCAAGGCAATTTATTGGGTTGAGATCTAATTCCTGCAGATACACAAATGGGCACACACAGATACTCAGATGCTTATTAATAATAGAAGGCAAGTCTGAAGTCTTGCTGGAGTAATTTTGTTTGTTTAAAGGAGTCAATGATAAAAGCCCAGACTTCTTATAACTTTCTCCACTCTTTACATTATTCATCAATTTAGTTATGAAATTTAAGTTCAATAACTCTGATCTTTCCTCGTAAATCAAGTCCTCACTTACTGATTTAAATATTGACCACAGTAGATGAGAAGCAAAAAGGTTATAATGATACACTCCAATGAAACATCAAGCAAAGAGAGACATTGCCTCAAGAAGCAACACTAAGCTAGTTTAGCCATACTTAGAGGGCAGAGATGTCAATATATGTTATATCCCTGGCATCTAAGAAAATATCCATGAGCTTAAAACTCTCCATGTCTGTGTGTGTGTGTGTGTGTGGTGTATGTGTATGTGTGTATTAATTCCAATTTTGCTTTTCCATTTTAAAACATAAATATTACATTTTATTTTCTATTTAATTCTATTTTATCTCTTTCCTTCCTTCCTTCAGTATCTTTTTTACAAGAACTTTGATCCCAGGACTCAGAGCAAATCAGCTCCCTCCTTATTCTCCTCCTTCCCAGCAGCCAAACATGGGATTGAAAGTTTCCTTAAAAGAGAAACTGAAATTTCTTTTTGAGACAGGTCCATGTAGTAGTAGCTGTCCTTCAACTATCCATCCTCCTTTCTAAATGCAGGGATTACTGTTGACCACAACCATGCTAATTTAGAAATTGTGAAATCTTACACAATCAGATTTTGTTCTCTGAAGTAAAAAAGTAAGTGGATGAAAATCTTAAAAATTATTTCTACCTTGTAGGATATCAGGAGTGGGGGTTGAATAAACCTGACTAGAGAAGAAAGCTTATGACCATGAAATGTAAGTAAAACAAAACATAGCACAAACAACAAAACCGATAATCCTGTGAGCTGTAGTCATACCTGAGGACAACCACATAATTGTAATTATGTTTAATAATTGTAAATATGCTAAAGTGAGATGAAATATGTAGAAAATGTGTCCATCTGAAACTCTGCGGGGTGGAATTGCATTTCATAACTACAAGCTTAGGCAGTAATGAAATCTCTGCTGTATCAGCGTGACCTTTTAAACTGTGCCAATGTTGACCAAATCAAGGAACTCTTTTGAAAGCCTAGATAGGAGGTAAACAAGGAACTGTAAGGACCATGGCACATGCTTCAGTCAGCCAGACCAGGCCTGTTTGTATCTTGACTAAACCCCATATCTGAGAAATAATAATATATTATAAAAATGCCCTGAATAGTTAATTTTTTTCTTTGATCTCTTGAAGATTTTATGCTATTTTAAGCAATAATCATAGGTTAGTAATTATAAGAGATACTTTTTCACAAACAGCCACCAAAGCTGCTTAATGTGTCCTGCTTATTAAATATATTGAAAACACTTTTCAGTATTTGCCTAGAAACCATCAAATTGAATGTAGATACATGTAAGTTTGTATATGCGTGTTTATATTTTATGGTTATATCCACATTTATAATAAAGATTTAAAATAAATAAAGTCAATATCTTTAAACATAAAACAGTGTAAGCCAGTGCTTACATGGAGTAAAATTAATTCATAGCCCCAAATATTTACCTGTTAATGTTCTTCCTTCAGCATCTCACCCACCCACAGCAGAAGCAGCTGGAGAACAATTCCTCCTCCTGCAGGATGCCTTTTCTTTCTGCAAATCTTCCGCAGGTAACTAATTCTGACCTGTTATTTGAATTTGTCATCTGGCAGATTTCTTCTACTCTCTCCAGGTGTCTGATTGCGTTTGTTCTAGCAGCTTAGCTACATGATCTGCAAAGAGGCCAAGGGTCAGCTTGTTCTGAAGTCCACAGTAGGCTTCCAGCATGTGGACAGCATTATAAAAGAAATCTAAGTGAATGAACTGTAATAAATGTTTTACATTTGTCCAAAAAATAGTAAAAGGTTTTAGTTTTCTCTGAGTCTAAAATGATGGGGTTTTAAAATGAGAGTCACTTTGCTACTGTAACTTTAATTTAAATATTATGCCACACTTGAATTGGTACATGCTCATAATAAAATTCCTATCACTATCTTTGCCAATGGGCTGTAGTGTTTTATAAAAATAAAGAACCAAGATATGTTTGGTAGAGAGCTGGGATGGTGCAGGGAGGGGGAAGGGCATGCCTCTGCATGCCCACGCTGAGCAGCCCTTCCCTCTGAGGTACCAGCCATAAGATGGGTATGGTATGGCATAGAGTTTATGTAGGGCATGGGCAAGGGAGCTGAGGGAGTCAAGACAGAGAAAGAGAGAGAGCAGAGGAGTAGAAGCAGACTATGAGAGAGAGGGGCAGGAGAATGGAGAGAAGAAGAGACGGAGAGTAAGAGAGTGAGGAGGGGACAAACAGCCTCTTAGAGTGAGGCAGGCATACCTGGCAATATCCAGGTAACTGCGGGAGGGGCCTAGAAAGAATGCTAACAAATGGGAAGTTCCCTGAATACTGGTTCCATTTAGGCATGATCTGATTGACAGCTCAGCAGCACAAAGTGAGACAGTCCCTGGCAGCAAAGAAAACAGCAACTCCACAATGACAAGTCTGGTGTGAGGGGACAATACTTTAAGGGCATTGGGGAAGGGAAGGAAAGTGTGCAATAACTCATGGTAAACTATTGAGAAACTATGACAGTTGCACCAAGCTAAGCCTTCTGCTTTAGAATGACAGGAAACTTTACATGAAACTCTAGATGACAGCCAGCCTTCTGTTCTTTAACATTCTCACAAGCTACTTCCTTGTTCACGGCACACACACCCTTGTTGCCATTACCAGAGCTCTAGTACATGTTCATATTGTAGAATAGCATTGAACATGAGCTCTGCCTACTCAGGAAGGTTTTAAATATACAGCACAGCGTTGCTAATCACAGGTGTGTCGTCACACAGCTGGTCCCTGGAGCTTACTCCTCTCACTGAAGCCTTAGACCCCTGGTGTGATTTCCCAATCTGACGTTCTCCCAAGGCCTGGAGCCCTTATTCTGTGCTCCTGTGAGGCCCTTGATTTAAAGACCGTATAGCATTGAATCCATGCATCATTCATCATTGTATTCTGGCTTATTTCATACAGCAATGTCCTCAAGCTTATAGATATTGTCACACATGGCAGGAATCCTTTCCTTATACATACATATATACATACACACACACATAATATATGATATGTCTCCATACCTTGACTACTGTGAATAGAGTTAGGAAAAAAACATAGAACATACACATGTCTTTTAGATTTGAACGATGCACTGGGTTTTCATAGAATTATTACTGTAGGTGAAATGGAGTGAATCTAGACTGATTCTGGCTCCATGGTTCCAGAGTTTCCCTCAGGGACATTAATTTCCTCAGTGTTCTAAGTCAGCCATGCACAAGGCCCGTAAGTAACTGAAGTCTGAAAAGCTTCAGTACAGAAGCAAAGGCAGGCAGTGTACAGGTAACAGCTCCCCTCCGTGTTTTGTGAGCTGAGGCTTCTTCAGATCCATCTATTCAGACTCTGGGTAGATCCAGAGATGATAGCTGCACATATGAATCTGTCACCACTGCCATCTAAACCATCCTTGTGGGAAAGTCAGAAAAGTAGCAATAACGTTCTCCATTAAGGGTTCTAGACGCACAAAAATATTATAGATTATCACAAATACATTTTTGCTGATTTTCCACATGCAAAAAGAACAAAGATAATTTAATTATCATGTTGAGTTTGCAGAACTAGAGGCAATTAATAAGTTATTCTTTCTGGAAAGGCACTAAGTCTCCCGTTTCTATAATGGACTTATTATAGAAAGGTTAAATATTTTAAACTCTAGTCTCAAAATTAATAATATAGAAAATGTTGTAAACCTTTTGTTGGGACTTTAAACTGTTTACCACTTGATGTCAGTACCCAGCTCCTTTGTTTAATTATATACCAGGGCATTAAGAAGTGTACAGACTGGGTCTATCAACATTTAGTCATAAAGGAGGACAAGGCCCTGAAGGCTTCTCCCTAGGGAGCTATTGCTAGTTGAGGGCTGTTGAGGAAGAGGAAGAGGAAGTCACTGTTTCCAGTGAGGGAACAACTGGTAAGGTGCCTATTCTTCACACCCCTGCCCTTGTAGGCAGCCTTGCTTAAACTCAGTAGGTCACAAAACCAAAACTAAAACAAAGAAGAACACAGAGGGGGGTGAACTTGTTGAGAGAGTGTGGGGAGGAGGGGTTGGTGGGAGGGGAATGGGAACTAAAAAAAGAGAGAGAAAACAAAGAAAGACACTAGCATAATTCCTAACTCCCAAAGTTGAACCTACTCATGGACTTGTAAAACATGAATTATTTTCACTTATTTTATTTCATTTAAAGATATATATTAACAAATCCATACACTGAATATAGGGGTAGGGTATAATTAAGGTGATTAATAACTTACTAGTAATTTCTGGAGATAGAGGGATTTTAAGTTTCTTCTTTGCAGTATTTGTAATTTTGCAGATGTTTTCTGGGCCTTACATGTAATTTTTGCAATGAGAAACAACCATACTATATATAGTTCCAATTAACATAAAACAAAATACTCTAATGATGTTTTTAACTAAAGTGTGACCCACGATACCTTTTGTAAAAAAAATTGCCACAGGACAAGCCACTTAAGTGGTAAATTTCAAATATCATCTATTTGCAGGACACTTAGTTAAGTTCATTAAATCCATTACATTACCCCTTGCTTTAGGGGTAAAGGCAAAAAATTGTGGGCAAAAGTGATCCAAGAACTGGTGAATGCTCTAGGTATTGGAAGAGATGCTGGAGGACAAAAAGTTTACATGTCTTTTTCTTATAGTTAGACTAGAGGATGTCAACCCAGGAAGAAATATGGGAAGAATGACAAAAGTCAGCTAAACTTAATTCTGAGCACAGAGAAAAGTAGAGCATTTAGGTATTTGTCACTTTAGGTCATTCCTTCCTGGATTAGTGATGTCCCTGAAGGTAATGAATAGATTCCCAGTGTACTCTCCTGCTAGGAATACTGTTCTTGTCTAGATCTTTATCCTCACCTCCTCAATAGGTGGAAAATTTCAGAAAGATACAAGACCCATTTTTTCTTGAGAGAGCTGGCAAATCCATTAATGATTAACAGCTGCAGTCTCACCAAAATATCTAAAGAGCAGAGGCAGGAAGGCCACGCTGACTCTGAAGCCTACCACTTGTGACTGGCCAAACCCAGGCTGATCCTTTAGGCTCTTAGTTCTGCATTACATTACAGGGCTTTCTCTTTCCAGAATTTCCACAGAGCGGTCCACTGTCATGGCCCGATGAGAGCTGCAATCCCAAGCCTTTCTCTTCTCTTGGGCAAGATAATGAATTCAGCCTTTCCTCTGGACCCTGGGTTCAAAGACAAGTGTATCAACTCTTTTAGTAGGTAGGAGCTTATTTCATTTGCATCAAGATATAACTAGGGATATATACATATGCAAAAAAAAAAAAGAAGAAGAAGAAGAGAAAGAAAATTGGGAATAAAACTGAGTTTCCAGTCATGACAGTTCTGACACTACAGACAGGTTATTTGAAGAAGCATAAAGATGGCTTACATATATAAAAATTATAAATCTCCAAAAATTGCTTTGAACTTTGAACTACTCCATACATTATATTTGAATGTAACTGTAATTGTCAATGGCAGAACAGCAGCTTAATTCTCTTGAAATATTTTGTTTGTAAAATTATTGTAATTTTTAAGAATTAATTAAAAATTTAGTATTTACTACTTACAAAGTCTTCAAAATACCACAGATAAATTCCTCAAGCTTTTTTCCTGTGATTTTTTTTTTAAAGTAATGTCTGTATGGGTCAAAGTGATAGTTATAGGGTTTATGAATTTGTATACACACATAGAAATCCATATATGTATATACACATAGGCTTTCTTTTTCTTAACAGATTTTGCTTAAATAGTATGGTACCACATTTATTTGTGGTAATTTACTTTTCTCATCTATTTCCAGGTCCCATATAAACTTACTTATTTTACATGGCATGCCTAAGTTCCTAATGCAAATTCACTACAGTTTTGTTTTGTTCTATTTTAGTGGTAATAAGGGCAAATGTGAAAATGTTAATGAAGATTAATGTGTTCTTTTTCACACATATTCCCTACCCTTGCTTCCTTTGGTTAGATACACTCACCTCCTCATCAAAGGCCTAAAATTTTCGAGGGAATCTGTTATGTCTCAACTTTCAAGTATCAAAGTAGATGTTAGAAAATCATGTAAAAAAAAATACACACACACACACACACATATATATATATATATTCATGAATATATATATTTTCAAACAAAACGTTCCAAAAAAGGTATTTTTTAATTTATAAAATCAAAATGAAAATTTGTACAGTTTAACACACACACACACACACACACACACAAAACTAACCAACAATGGTGAAAGAATAGCTTGGAATGAAAATAGTCAAAGAACCAAAAGAAACAGAAGGTTGGCAGAGAAAAAGATCAAAGTTTCCCCAAAGCTATCTCAAGACCTGTAGGATAAGTGTCTGTCACCCTACACACCCAGTACAGAAAATTAGATAATGTCACCAGAAGTCAGAAGTCCTTGTGGGTCTGTTTCTAGGAAAGAAGCACTTTGACTGGGTTCCTCCAAGTTACAAAAGGAAGCTCATTCCCTACCACGGCACAGGAATGACTAGAGAACTTCGCCAGCCTTAAGTGAAAACAACCTGCCCTTCATCTCTCACCACTTATATGAATGTGAGAATCAACAAAGACTTGGCTGGCTTATGCTGATTCCAGAAAGCCAGTATACTCAGTGTCCATGTCCTGCAGGTGGTATTGTACCTCCATAGACACTAGACGGATCAGACACCCAGAAACCATGAAGACCCAAGCCTGGCGATCTTTCAGCATTTGGGATTTTAAAAAATCTCCCAGGGGAACAAAAGAGACCATCCTAAGCCAGTGTTTGTGTCCTACCATCTGATCAAATGAGCACTCGACATGTACTCTCTGTTTTCCACTATAGAAGCACAGTGTTGCCAACTCTGGCTTGACTTGTTAAACTCAGCTACTATACCCATCACCCCATCAATGTACACTTAGATTGTTTCTCGTTTTCACTTTAGAACTCATGTAATGATAATAATGTATATATACATTCATGTCTATTCCTCTGGAAGAGATACCCAGAAATAAAAATTTAATATATTCTTTAATACGAGGAATTGTCCTATCCAACCATTCATTGTTTTTGCTAGAACATGCTGCTTGTGAACTAGGACTTTTGTCCTGTTTTTTGTTTGTACAGTAAGTCTGTTTTTAACAAATGATTCACATTTATATGTGTGAGTCTGTGATCTACTTAAAGTGTGTTTATCTTCCATATAATCACATAAGCTCCATCTTGGCTGAATGAACTCTGCTGAAGAATGCTGAATGGAACGTGAATCCACAGAACAGGGGTCCTTGTCCCAGAGATCTCTTCTGTTGCCTGCAAGTTTGACAGCATAATTTTGAGTCTTGTGTTAATTACTTTTTTTGTAAATGTATTTGAATCACAGTTTGAGGATGCAGCCTATCACACAGAAGTCACACTGCTTCCTGGACAAAAAGCAGAGATGAAACTTGAGCATCAGTTTCTGCTCTCTGTTATATTCAGGCCCACGGGATGGCACCATCTAGATTAGGCTCAGTCTCCTACCTCAGTTGTCTTAATATAGAAAGTTCCTTACCAGCAAATCCAGAGGTTTGTCTCCTAGATCTTGTCAAGTTAGCAATGTTAACCATATGATCCTCTGCTAACCACAGGTGTGTGTTAGTGACAAACCTTTGTCCCCAACATCATCATCAGTGAATTTTAAAGCAGGTATCAGCTAGTAATGTAAACAGACATTGACAAAAGTAAATGCAATCCATTGTAATACAGAGTAGTGAACGTGAGAGGGCCAGAAAGGAAGAAAAACTGGCAAAGACATAAGTAAGCCTTTACTTAATTTTGCCTGGGCCATGTTGACTGAGCTGACAAGTGACAGGTTCATACTCAGAGAACTCCAGTCGCCCCACAGTTTTACTTCTCTTGTGACCAGTACTCACCATTAGCCTCCCAGGTTTTCTATTAACACCTGTAAATCCAGAGAAGCCTAGCCGATGAGTGTGACAATAATGGATATCTGAAGCCTGATGATGGATATCGGAAGCCTGATGATGGATATCGGAAGCCTGATGATGGATATCGGAAGCCTGATGATGGATATCTGAAGCCTGATGATGGATATCTGAAGCCTGATGATGGATATCGGAAGCCTGATGATGGATATCTGAAGGCTGCAGTTACGGTCAGGCATTCCAAGGATGTCACATAAATGTTGTCACTGCCATTTCATTTCCTTTTTTCTTTTGTTTGTTTTGTTTTGTTCTTTGGATTTGTTTTTTTCCAGACAGGGTTTCTCTGTACAGCCCTGGCTGTCCTGGAACTCACTCTGTAGACCAGGCTGGCCTCAAACTCAGAAATCTGCCTGCCTCTGCCTCCCAGAGTGCTGGGATCACAGGTGTGTGCCACCACCACCCAGCTTATTTCCTTTTTTATTTCAACCAGAGCAGCTCAGATGATTCTATCCAAATGCTGGAAACTTTCTTTCTTTTTTTTTTTTTTTTTGTATTCACTAAATGATGTATCAACAAAAAGCACAATTTAGGATAGGTAACTTTTTCTTATGAGATATTAAAAATCTAGCTCATTTGCTCATTTGATCTATGAGTTTAATATTTAAACTTTAAGCTAAATATGATCCTCCTAGAAGAATATATCCTCCTAGTGGAAATGACAAATGGGAAAGAAAATCGAGACCACCAGGGTAGCCTCAAGGATGTTCTTATACTGTTATGATTATAGAAGGCATTATGTTCCATTTCTCTAAGCCAAAAAGTAGAAAATATCTCATAAAAATATATCTAGAGGAAAAAAATAACTAAGCTTAGTGAAATAAATGAGATAAAAACCTGTATGAAAACAAACTTTTCATTCTTATTTTGTAAGACTCAGGAGAGTCTTAACTTACAGGAGAGAACCCCTGAGTGAACCACACTGAGACAGAATCGATGCAAAAAGCAAGAGGATTTTTATTTATTATCTACCATGCCAGGGCACCCTGCACATGGAGACAGAATGGGCCTTTTATACAGTTCTTGTGGCAGCCGCCATTAGGCACAATGTGATTGGCAGAACAGTGTTACCTTTAAACTAATTGGTTGTTAGGGGATGAGGTAGGTGGCCAACAGACTATGGGCCTTTCCTAGCCACAGGGTCTGAGGAACATAATTTAGTCTCTCCCTTCTGGGAGGGGCCAGTGTTTCTGTGACCTTTTCAAAGTTCCTGAGTTAACCCTTTCAATTTCATGTATTTTATTCTCAAAAAGAAACTTGCTCAACTGTGCTCACAGAAACTTTTTTCGTAATAGCAAAAAACTGAAAACAACCTACTTGTCTCTCAGCCACCTAATGGATAAGGAAAATGAGACATATTTGCACAATGGTATCTTACTTAGCTGTTAAAAACAATGGCATCGTAAAATATGCAGAATGGATGGAATTAGAACAACAACAACAAAAAAATCATCGAGTGAGGGATTCCAGGCCCCAAATGACAAGCACGGCACACACTCACTTATAAATGGATATTAGCTATAAAAGAGAAGGAAATCATGTTGCAGTCTACAGACCCAGAGGCTAAGTATGTTAAGCACAGCTTAAAGTGGGGGAGATACAAGATTTGCCCTGAAGCAGAAATGAAATAGGTTTTGCATGTGTCCTGGAGCAGGGTGGGGTTAAAAGCAGGAGGGATCCAGGTGTGTGTGTGGGGGGGGGGGGGCGAGGAAGGGAGAAAATAATGGGAGAAAAAGCTTGACTTGTGGAGAATATACGGGGCATAATGGAAACCTACTGCAATGTAAGCTCCATGGAATCTACAAGAGTAACCCTAGCAAAGAGTCATAGTAATGGGGCACAGGGAAACTGAACCGGTTCTCCTCTGTTACTAAGCAAGGCCTGAAGCAGAGAGAGTGGTACACTGAAGAGGTCAGCTCGGGAACTTACAAAATTCCACAGGACCCTTCCACTCCTGGAAGAGAAAGGTCATAAAGAGAACAGGCGCCCCTCCCCTCCAGACGTGAAGGGCTAATTACATTCCTCCGACCACAAGGAGGAGGGACCAACCACCAGCCACCTGCGGGTAGGGGACACATTCCATGACATTTGGCCACCTACCTCATGCCCTAGAGACAAATCAGTTTAAAAGTCACACTGTTTTGCCAATCACATTATGCCTAACGGCTGTGGCCTTGAGGACTGTATAAAGGCCTGCTGGATGGGCTGCTCACGGTCGCTCTCTCTCTCCCCATGTGCAGGGTGACCCCAATACGTTGGAACAATAAAGTCCTCTTTGCATCTTTCACTCAGGGAGTCCCCGGTAAGCTGAGGCTCGTCAGAGTCTTACAGCACCAATCCTGCCACAATGCTTTCCACCTACAGTTTGTTCTTCCTGCAGAGTGTTCTGCACAGATATCAGGTGAAGTTCTTGGGGAGTCCTACGGAGGGTGGGGAGGAAGAGTCCGAGGAACTGGAGATGTCAGGGACACCAGAAGAACATGGTCACCTGGGTCAGGGTGCTTGTATCTGGTTTTAGCGTCAGGTCCCCTCCTGGACTCTGACCTGGAATTTAAAGAGACAAAAGAAGAAAGGACTGAGCAGGCAGCACGCAGTCAGTTAAGCCAAGACAGATAGTACATTTATGACTTGTGTGCCTTAGCTTAGATAGCGGGATAACAGCATCTTCCCTCGTATGTTCTTTACTGGTTAACAAACATCTGAAGAAGCAAGATAGGTGTTGGGTCCCAGAGCCTGGGAACATGAACACAGTTTTGATCCTGCCAGCAAGGTAGAACTCTTTCCTGAGATGGCTGAACTCAGGAAATGACCTCCTAACTGCATAAGTTTAACAATGGTGCAATGAATCCTCATGTTCAGATTTCTTCTTATAAATACCATGGGTATTAGGTCCTCACACAGCCTTAAACTATTAACATCACTGTTGCTATGTGTTGGATTGCCTCTCAAAAACTTGAAGAAATTGTATGTGTGTGTGTGTGTGTGTGTATGTGTGTGCGTATGTGTGTTTATATTGCTGAACACATAACATATGAATAAGAAACATTTGAAAGACTAGTTTGCCTTCAAATTAATATGATTAAACAACCTTAAGAATCAGTCTTCCTGTTGCCAAATCTGTGCTGAACTGTGTTGTGACTCTGGGCAAGTCGTTTGGCACTTATTTCCAAAGAGTTAATAAAAGCCCCCTTTTTGTATTATTGCTGTGCTGATTCAACATTTTAAAAGAGAAAGACCCAAACAGTGTTTGCCAATCAGCAAGCAACTCAGTAAGAAATTCAGGTCACAGACCACGTTCATCATTGTCAGCTCCCAAACAACTTCAGGACAAATGGCTAGCTATAGTGCCTCTCAGGATACCAAGGCACTGGCTGGCCTCTAAGCTCACTCCGTACTCCTGACTTGTCTCACCCTGCCCCTACCCTAACCAATACAGCCCAGAGATTCCCTCCTCCCCCCTCTAGTTCTCTAAAAGCCTTGATAAAGCCCTGTGGGTTCTCTTCAGCCTCCCAGCTGGTCTCTTTACCCCCAGTTCCTGGCTTTTGGTCTCTCCCATGGGCACTCTCTCCCCTCTCAGTTCTCCTGGTTTACTTCCACAAGCCTCTGCCTGTTCTTTCCCCCATATCTACAGTAAAATCCTTCTCAGTCGTACCTTGGAGCAGCCATCTCCTCACTTCATTCAATCACGAAGACACTGTTGTGATGATTCATCAGTATCAAAGGCTTATTGAGATACCAGAGAAGATCACTGATGAATGAAAGATAAAAAGTAAAACCATCTTACACACTACAATATTATTCTTCACACTTTAGCTGTAAGTAGAATTTACCTATGGGACAAATACCCTCTGCTCCACTTTGTGGTTTCAAGCTATGATTAATGCATCAGGGTAGAGAGACGAAAAAACCCTCCCTGTGAATTTCAAAGCATTAGCTCAAAGTGGCTGACCACAGTAATAATTTGTGACCTTTGTAAAAACACAAATTTCCTGTTTTTACGATAGAGACTTTAATTCCTCAAAACTGACATGCCACTGAGAAGCCAACATTTGGGAAGCTGAATGTCAGATTCTATTAAACATGGAAATACTGGTTTAAGAGTTAGTTACCTTCTGTAGCTAGCTAGCGCTATGCTATGCTGTAATGTTTCAAGGAGTGCTGGCAAAGTCAGGATCCTGAGGCCAGCTCACCCTGAAACCAACTCTGACCGAGGTTACACTCAGAGTTACAGGGCCCTTCTTAAGAGCTTCCGGGAAACTGAGCTTGCCCCTCCCTCTGGTGAGGTTACAACATACTGAAAATTTTGTAGCATGCTTACTAGAAATATATTAATATCCTAACACTCTGTCAGTAATTAAAACCATTATTAAAATTACTCAGAAATCATACTTTTTAATTCAAACAATTAAAGACAGTACTTCATATCTGCTAAACCAGGAGTTATCAACCAGAGTGTCAAACAACCTTTTCACAGGGTTTGCCTGAGACCATCAGAAAACAGATATTTACATTACGATTCGTTAGCAGTAACAAAATTACAGTTAAGTAATAATGATGAAAATAATTTTGTAGTTGGGGTCACCACAATATGAGAAACTTGTTGGCTTACAGATAATTCTGCCAGGCTCCACCCAACAGTGGCCTAGCAACAGCTTGCACGATTGCCTGCCAGGTGCAAGCTAAACTTATAAGAGGACTGCTCTAACCCCATGTTTAATAGAATCTGCTATTCGTTCCTTTCTCTCTGTCTTTCTCTGTCTCTCTGGCTTTGTCTCTGTTTGCCTCTCTCTGCCTGCCTCTGTCTCTCTGTCTCTCTGCCTCTGTCTCTCTGTCTCTCTGTCTCTCTGTCTCTCTGTCTCTCTGTCTCTCTCTGTCTCTCTCTCTCTCTCTCTCTCTATATATATATATATATATATATATATATAATACATGTGTATAACAGGGGATGACAGCATTAGAAAGGTTGAGAAGCACCGTGCTAAAAAGACTCTGGATCGAAAACAGAGCCGCACTTCTCCACTGTCAGTTTGCTTGGGTTGACCTTGTGAAATCAACCTCTCTTCCCTTTACACAGATGCAGAAACTGACAAGTGGACTGTTGAGTAACCTTTTCAGGATTCCAGGCACAGCCAAAGGATGAGCTCAGGGCCAAACCTAGACTTCCCATCCTCTGCTGTTCAGAGCCTTCATTCCTTCCCTGACTAACAACAGGCAGCAATTTCTTCTACCATGAAAGATGTATTCAAATAAGGGTTTTTCTAGTATGTTCTCAATTTATTATAATAACCTCAGCAACTCTACCTCTTTATTCTCTGTTAGAAGCACTTCACAGCCCCCACAATGAGTAGGCAGGAAAACTGGCAGCACAGGCCAGAGTCAGAGTTAGTCAAACATCAATCCACTTGTAAAAGTCCTTGTAAAAAATGTCTTTCATGCTCTGCCAAGCAGTGAAAGACGGGCTGACATGCAAGTCGTAAGAACTTTCCTCTCAAAACTTCAGAGCCTTTTTCTGCTCTACAGTATCCAGTGTCTTCACATTTCCTCATCTCCTTTGGTCATTTTCAACATACTTGGAAATGTCTTTCCCCTCAAGACATACAGAATTTCCTTGATATCCCACAGTGGTATGTGTCAATCATGTTCAGTTGACTAAGCTTCTTACCTGACCCAGGTTGTAGCCCACAGGACCAAAGGCAGATATCTATACCCCTATTACTTACTAGGACAGCAAGTACTACCCACATCTGCTCTGGCCTTTCTGTCTTTCTTCATGTAAAACCTCTCCTGTAGGTAGGTCTCTTAGCCAAGCAAGCCTGGGGACAACTCACAATAAATGATGGTAACTTCTGATCCCAGAAAAAAACTGTAGATAGAGATGAATGATTTCATGACTAGGATCATTATTTTCCAGCTTTGTTCCTTTTCACCAGTGCATTCCACCCCCTAATCACTGATTGCTTGCTTGCTTGCTTGCTTGCTTTCCAAGGGTTGTGTCATCCCTGAGGCTGACAATCTACCTTTGGCCCAAGGAGGAGGCAATCAAGGGAGGATTCATAACAATAGCCAGAGAGTAGTGGAGATGCTGAAGTATACAGATACTGTCTTAGGGTTTCTATTGCTGCAATGGGAAACCAGGACCACAAAGAAAGTTGGGGGAAGGGTTTATTTGACTTATATTTCCATAGATCATAGTCCATCACTGGAGGAAGTTGGGGCAGGAACTCAAGCAGGACTGGACCCAGGAGGCAGGATCAGATTCAGAAGCCATGAAGGGGTGCTCCTTACTGGCTTGTTTCACATGGCTTGCTCAGCTTGCTTTCTTATAGAACCCAGGACCACCAGCCCAGGAACAGAATCACCCACAATGGGCCAAGACCTCTCCCACTGATCATTAATTGAGAAAATACCTTACAGCTGGATCTTATGGAGACATTTTCTCAACTGAGGCTCCTCCCTCTCTGCTGACTCTATCTTGTGAAAAACTGACACACAAAACCAGCCAGTACAGATGCCTACCTCAATTTTGGGATACTGAATGAGGACATGGGCTAAGAGTAAGGGAACTATTGCTAGAGTGATTGGACATAAGGAATTATACAGAGACAGAAAAAGGTAGTATTTTGGATCAGGATATTCCAGACAGTAAAGATACCATGAGCTTAGGCTTGGAAGAAGAAAAGTGACTCTACCTGTGTATGTGGAATGGATGGGATATTTGGGGATTATAGTGTGTCCAAGTGAATGTGGGCTATGTACGTGTATGTATGGTGTCTATGTGTGTGTGTGTGTGTGTGTGTGTGTATGTTTGTGTGTGTGTGTATGTGTATGTGTGTGTCTGTGTGTGTGTGTCTGTGTGTGTGTGTGTGTGTGTGTATGTTTGTGTGTGTGTGTGTGTGTGGTCAGACAGAGAACATTTTGGAGAGTGAATAAGATAAGTAATTGAGTAGAGCATGGATGGTAGGCTGAGGCTGTAAATATGAAAGAAGTACACTGGCATATATTTGGACATGTTATAACAAACCCATTAGTTCATGCCCTTGAAAAGAAAAAGGAAAGAAAAGCAACCTGGGGTGGATGCAGCTCTAACTTCCTAAAGGCTAGACATAGGATTTTCCCTCTTAAGATTCTCTGCTGAACTTCCCAAAGGCTCTTCTAGACTTTCCTAATGCAATATGAGAAGCTGGACTCTGGAGTACAGCACATAAAGGATTGGAGGCAGACAGCATGGATCTGATTCTTGATTCCAGTGCCTCATTTTGTAAGGCAAGGTCAACTACCTAAGACTTGGCGTCCCAGTTCCTTGTTTATAAAATAAAAAGATGTTGATCTTTCTGAGTTGTCCTGTACACTGAATACTCATTAAAAAAAGGAAAGCCTAGCACATTCTATTGCATACATAAAAGAGAGCCTCAGGATATAATACATATGTTTGCTATCAAGATTGATCCTGAATCTGATCATTTAAGCCTCCTTAATTATCTATGGATTTACTTCTTAACACATAAAATGTTTAAGGCACATTCATAGCATGTGACAAGAGTTGGGAGCCAGGGTGTCTTAGTCTATAACACTTTGGACCTCACTTTTCTTATAATGAAAATATAGTTTATACCAATGATATTGAAACTCATGTGCAATTCAGATCCCGGAATATTTTGTATAGATAACTGATATGCACACTATTATATGGAATAAATATCATTTCAACCCCACTTTATGCATAAATAAAATTATTACTATTATCCTTTCTGATGAGTTCCATAACAGGACATGAAATTAGCAGCCATTGCTGTCAAGGACAATTTGAATACAAGTTCTTCTATACTTACTTTAGGAATTGGAAATGTTACTAGGGAAAATGCATCATTAATGAATAATAGGTGCCTATCTCAGTTTGCCATTTCTATAACGGAATACTTGAGGGTAGAGAATTTGTATGAGAGGCCTTATTTACTTCAACATGTTGGAGGCTGGGAATCCAGCCTTTTTATGGATACATCATGAAAGAAACTGAAAAGAACGACTAGTTAGAGCTGGAATCCAGAGAACCACAAACCACGTTCTCAAGAATTAGCTCAGAGTCCTCCAGAACTGTTTAACTCCTTTTGAGGGAAGTAGCCTTATGACCTTTTATTAGCCTCCACCTCTGAAATGTCCCATCTTTCAAGGAATCTCTCAAGATACACAAGGAATTGTGAGATACAAAAAAACACAAAAGAGTGTGACTAAGGAAAGTTCTTTAGAACATGAGTAGTAAGCACCGTACAATGTTATATCAAGAAGTAGCGATTGTATAATGCCATGGGATTCTCTATTTTAAAAGGATGCAAAAATGAATCCAGGTACAAGCCTAAGAAAAATGGATTCTGAGCAGAAAGAAAGCTGACCCAGACAAACCTCTGTACTGTTCTCTGTGGGTGAGTGGACCACTCCTAAATGTTCAATTTCTATGCCTCCATTTCCTCTCAGGCCACCCACCTTTCCTATCCCACTCCCTGCACCTCAACCTCATTTTCACTGCAACCAAGTAGAAAAGAACGCATCCTCACCCTCTCTCATATAAAGACAGGTCCCATGCTTCCCAGCCACAATAACAAGGGGGTATTTCTATTTAATTAGCAAAAGTCATGCAACCAAGCAAAAATAGATAGCAAGGAAATACCACATGGATCAACGATGCCATCCGTTACAAGACAACACCATGATTTTGTTTGATTGATTGGTTTTCTGAGACAGAGTTTCTTTGTATAGCTGTCCTAGAACTCACTCAGTAGACCAGGTGGGTCTTGAACTCAAGAGATCTTCCTGCCTCTGCCTCCTAAGTGTTGCCATCACTTCTGCCCTGAGGTAATGTTTTTGTCAATCACAAAAGCTGAAACTGCTGTACCTGTTGATGGATTGCGCAATATCAAGGTACCTGCAAGCCTCAGCCCACTCTTCCCCTCCTCCTGCCCCTCCACACCAGTTCTTTCCTTGTGGTTTTATCTTTATTTGTAATTGATTGGTAATGACTCGCTGCTTCAGTGACTTCTCTTGGCACGTGTTTGGCAGGCTTTCCCTCCATATTTTTATACAAAATGCTGCAGAGCTCCAGCCACTGTGTCCATTGTTCTTCCTGAGGTCCTGTGAAACATTTGGGCCTTGCTTTGGCAGACGAACTGGCATCAGTGCAGTCACTAGTACCTGCTCCATCACTGCTGACATCATTCAACTCTTCTCTACTTCTGCATCCTTCCGTGTCTAGGACCAAAAACCAAAAAACTTTTTGTTCCACTTCTGAGTTACAATTTATTTCTGCTATAGAGATTTAAAGTGACAATTAAATTCTGTGGAGTGTTGTGAATGCCCATAACTTGAGTGAAATTCATTTTAAAGAATGAGATACCCATGTGCAGGCAGTGACAGCCCAGCTACGGTGATGACGGGAGTGGCCCAGGATGACAAGTCAAGAACTCCCGTTAAGGAATTTAAAATAGGAGGAGCCAGGGGGAAGGTGCTTTATACATGGCTAGAAGAGCACTGGGACTTAATGCTTGTCATCCAGACATCCACGCATCATCATTGTTGAAATAACATATAGACAATACAAAAAGCTGATATAGTTATCAAAGGACCATTTCAGACAAGTAAGTGCGGTATGTGCTTATGCACAAAGACAATAATTTGTGCTTTAGTTTTTCCCCAAAGGAAAAAGTGGAGATGATTATGGTTTTAAAGACTGTGGTCCCACTTCTCAACTACAAATATTGAAGAGTACTATTTTATGCAGAGAAATATGGCCGTAATTCGCAGGTATGCAGTTTTATAGCGCAGTCAGAGTGCAGCCCTCCCTCCAGTTGTGTCAATGACACAAAACAGGAAGGGAATATTGACACTAAAAACTCTACATGAAATCCTTCCTGGCCCGACTCAGACTGTTTCCCTTCATGCTGGCACATGTCCTGCATGTAGTTATTCTCAAACATTTACCAACTCAAATATTCTCACTTGGTTTCAAACCACCATTATTTAACAGGCTCAGCTAAACGTATCAGAAAGAATTATGAGGCCTGAGGATGGTGATTAGATCCCTGCCAGGAAGGTAAGGGAGCTGAGTGGCCAATCGGCTTTAGAGTCATCACCCTGAGGACAGCCATTCGCACCTTGCAGCCTGCCTCCATGAAGGCATGTCCTATAAGCCAAAGGGTATATCCCAGGAGGGCAAAATACAATGGACTTAGACATCATTCTGAAACATATGCCCATAGCACCTCTTGCAGGGGTTGAGCTATGTGTCCCAAATATAGGCTAATGTTCTGATATGTAGTACTTAAAACATAACTTTATAAGAAAGCATGATCTCATGGTGACCAAATTTAAAATGAGTGCTGAGGGTAAGCCTAGTCCAATGTCATTGGGGTCTTTGTAAAAAGGAGGACGTTAGACAGGGGATATTCCCATATTAAGGAAGCATACTGTGTAGACATTTGGTGCAGTGCACCAGAAGCCCCAGATGGGGAGATGATGAAATTGGGCTCAAATGGAGGATAATCGTGTCTTGACATCTTGATTTCTGACTTTCTGGGAAATAAATGAGTGTGTTGTCTTATGTGCTGGCTTGCGGTGACATGCCATTGAATACTCAGAAACTCACACAGCATGCAGGCCAGTCTGTCTTTTAATGGTCTTCTGAGGCTGATCAAATGCCAGTGTTTCATTAGTGGCTCAAAATATTTTCAGAGGATGGTATGGACAAGGAAAGTCAAAACATACCCTTTTCACTTACCATAAGCCAAACAAATGCCACAGACAGCAACATTTTTGGCTGGTGATGGGTTTCCCACAGCTTCCATAGGAAGTGCTGATGTGCATCCGACTGGGTGGCCGTTTCTCACTGGAATGCGAGCGAAACAAAACAGTGCTACATCACAACACAGATTTCCAGAGCAGCTCTTGCTCCAAAGGAGAAAGTTGGTAAGCATGCCGATGTCTGAGGAACTGTTCAGATCCTAGCTACTGTGGAAAAAACGCGTAGAGCTCATCACCAACGAAGGCCGGGGGGGGGGGGGGAGGAGGGGAAGAAATCCCACTCCTAGTGAAGAAAGAGATTTAAGAAGCTTTTCATTTATCCTTCGTGAATTTCATGTCACATGCCTCAGCCCCACTCATCTCCCTGCCGATCCTCTGTATCTGTCCCCAACCCCACCCATCTCTCTACCAGTACTCTGTATCTGCCCTCTTACTTTGCAACCTCCCCCAAAAGAAAGCAAAAAATAAAAATAAAAACATCTCACCACACTTTTTGCCCAAACAGCTCTACTTGAAAATATTTATTGCAATGAGTCATTGGTCTAGTCTGACACCTCTGGCTTCTGCTGCACTATCAGTACTGGATTTTCGCAGGGACCTCTCTCAGATCTCCTGTTGTTGCCCTCTGTCATGGAGATAATGCAGCTTTGGATCTGCAGGACCAGTTTATTGATGGAGCACATATTGGGGAGGGCAAACTCAAAGCCATGGATCTGGGCCTCCGTGGTAGCTGAGTTGATCAGCTCACCAGCTCTTTTGCTTTGCCCCTCAAGGGGGTCTGTCTGTCTGTCTCTGTCTCTCCCCCCACCCCGCCCCCAGCGTCAGCTCTCCCAGGGGCAGAGCTGTTTCTCACCACCCTCATGTTCCCAGTATAGCGCACAAACATTTCGATTCCCTTTCTCTCCCAGTCTCCACCACATGCTTGCTCCTGCCCTGGGCGTGTTCCCCCACATACCCCCCTCCCCGATGAATTAGATTCTAAATTGAAAACATAGAGTTAAAACATAACTTCCAGTGCCTGAAGTTAATAGTTTTGTTAAGGATTCTAGACCTCCCTATCTTCTGAGGCACTTAGAATATAAAATCAGCTGAAGACAGTCTGTCTTCTGAACAAGAGCAGAATCAAAAATAATTCATTTGATCTCATTCAAGGCATGCTATGGCTTAAAACACCCAAAATGAAAAAAATTCCACTGTAATCCAAAGTCAGTCAAGGTTTCCACTAAATATATCGAGGTCTATGAGTATATGTCCTCAGCATTACTTACTACTGAGGACTGAGAGCTTCTGTATTCAAGCTGTGGCAGGCGGACCATCAGGATGAAGGCTGTCAAGCAAAGACAGACTGACAGGTACCCACACAGTATTAGATTATGGGTAAAAAATTTTCCCCTGCTATATATTATGTGGGAAGTGTACTAACCTTATATAGAGCTGCTCAAAGCCATAAAAATTTAAACTTTAAATACCAGGGACTTTCCCCCCAGTTATCCCTTTATATCCATGGCGATTAGTTTCAAGACCTCATCCAACATTCACAGAACCTTAAGTTCTTTTCAGAAAACAGAGTAGTCTTTACATAAAACCCACCTATTTATCTTAAGCTATTATAATAAGTAATTATTTTTAAGGGGCCTGGAATAACACCATGGAAAGTAAACAGTTGTTGAACTGTATTGGATTGGATGCAATAATGCGACAATTAATTTTAACTGTCAACTTGACACACACTAGAGTCACCTAGGAAGAGAGTGTCAATGAGATATTGTTTAAATCAAGTTGGCTTCATGAGCATCTGTGTCAGCGGGGTGACTAGATCCCAGGAAGGAAGCTGTGGACACCCACCTGTGTAGCTTGAGATGAGCCAGGTGCCAGGGAGGCAGGCCTCTGGCAGGACCGTTCCATCAGAGTTGCTACAGCAGGCCCAACAGGAAGGGACATGCAGAGGGCACTTCCTAGGAATCCATATGTCCAAAGAGAAACTTGGCAGGAGCAGCAGTGTGATGACTGCGCCAGGGAGGCAAGCAGATGCTGCCCAGGGCCTGGAGAGACACCCCAGACCTTCAGCAAAGTTCCAATTGTGAAGAGAATCTCTTCAGTTTCTCTTTCTCCTGGAAACCAGAATAGGACTGTTCTGGGAAAGCAGGGCTAGGTTTAGGAGGAAAACATAGAGGAATGAGAGAAAAATGTATCAGAAACTGAGAAATCATTAATAAGGTTGCATTTTTCTCAAGTACTTCACATCTCCAAGAGATAAGGAGGGCTCAGATGAATTTGCATCAAGAAATGGAGAGCTCACCATTTTTGTTTTAGGTAAATTTTTATATACTATATTTTGATTCTATTTCTCCTCTAAGTCCCCCCAGATTCCTCCCACCTCACTCCCCACCCAGCTTTATGTTCTTTCTCTCTTTCCCTCAAAAACAAAAAATAAGAAACAAAACCGAATGAAGAAAATTGATAAAAATCAACACAAACATACAAAAGACCCAAGACCAATTAAGATTTTTAAAGTTGCCAAAATGAAACAAAAGTACACACACACACACACACACACACACACACACACACACACATTTTATATTGGCCAACTACTGCTTTGGAGTATGAATGGCATACGCCATTGGAGAAAATTAATTCCCTTTACTGGCCAGTATCAATTGCAAACAGCTTCTGGATAAGGGGTGGGACTCCATTTCCTCATCACCCTCTTAGTACTGGAACCCTGTTTGGTGTCAAGCTGTGCAGAACTTGTGCATTCTGCCAGTCTCTGTGAGTTCATACGTTCTCCAATTCAGTTGTGTCTGGAGTTATGGATAACCTCTGGCTCTTACAATATTTCTGCCTCCTCTTATACATAGATATCTGAACCTGGAGGGAAGGGCCTTGACTAAGGCATCAGTAATGAGGCTCCAAAATCTCTCTTTTTTTTTCTATAGATTGTTCAATTCTATAGTAATCAGTCCTCTGGATTAATTTTCATTTATTGAAAAAAAGCTGAAGAATCCATCATTTAATGTGAAAGTATTCATAGTAAAGAACTGCCTTTATTTCAACACCACAGTTATTACAACTTGCTATGGTCCTATAATTAAACTAAATTCTAAATGCATATATAATGACTTCTTATGCAATGTCATGAATTGTTTCTCTTGTTTAGTTACTGTTTCAGCAATGGCACTTTTAAAAATCCCCTTCATTGTAAATGATGTCCTTACTTTATAAAAGATCGTTTGCTGGTTGGAAAACAAACTACAATTTTTATAGTGTTAAAAATGTGTATTTTGATTTTAAATAAGTCTTTTTTGATGGACTTGTATGTGAACTGGGAACTGTTGAGTTTAACAACTGAGTGTTATTTAAAAGAAGAGAAAGATGGGAGAGAATACAGAAAAGAAAGCCTTTTACTGGGGAAGGACATATTTTTCAACAAGCCAATAAGAAAAACCAGATAAATAAAAAGACATTCTTGTGAACAACTAGAGGCAGTTGTGAGGCAGGCCAAGCTCCCAATTGAAACTGCTCCAACGGGAAGAGACTGTAGCTAAGCTGAAGGCACTGGCACCTTTCCCAGTAGCCCTGGTTACTGAACTTTCCTAAGCTTAATGGTTTTATAATATCAAAGTCACATACAAATAACCCAGAGTTTCTTTGGAAATTAAGGATTGTGTGCATGGTGAAGGACAAGAACCTAATGACAGATGTTTAGGTAATCTACTCAAAATAGTGCTTGCTCTTGGTGACTGCTGTAACTTTTGCTGCAGGTTCTCACACATCTCTGCATCACCAATATCTAATTCAATAGGTGTTGAATGTTACTTAGGAGTCTGTATTTCAATAAGAAAATTTCTGGTCCATGAGTCATTGTTTCACCCTTCCTAGCATTCAATACTGATGTAGATGAATTACATATTCATGAATCTTCTCAATTGTGTAGACTAGAAGCCTTGTAAAGTCATGCAAAGGGCAACAGGGAAGTCTTCCTCCTTGTGAACTGGCTTGACTGTTACCCATGGCCACTTCTACCTTGACCAACTTTTCTACTTTTACTGTCATCAAATGAATCCAAGTTGGTTATAAAGTCTATTAGGTATAAGAGCTAATGGAAATATTATTGTCTGAACTATGAAGTCATCCAGTTTAATATTTATAAAAGTACAAAAGGTTATTACAGATTTCTAGGCTTGAGAAAATGGCTTATCATGAGGAATCTTAAAACTCTGGAAGAAAATGGGAAGCGCCCATCTACATCACTAACTATTAAGTAGAAGTTAGTAATCCTTCTATTATGGGCGCACTGCCCTTACTACCTCCAGAGCGCTACACAGAGGCCCCGCCCATCTACATCACTAACTATTAAGTAGAAGTTAGTAATCCTTCTATTATGGGCGCACTGCCCTTACTACCTCCAGAGCGCTACACAGAGGCCCATCCTTTGGAAATATAACCATTTGTTACAATGGAAAAGATAACAAATTTCTCCCTCCTGGAGTTCATATACTCTTGAGTCATCTTTTACCTTGTCATGGGACCCAGAAACCAGAAAATGCCTGAAGTCATAAGAACTTCTTTCAACTAAGTTAACCAAACTATCAACATTTTTGTTTCAAAGTCAACAAAGCAAATGTTCATTTGCATTATATTTTAGTTTTTAAATGGAATATTTAACTTTGATTTTTGCAAAATAACTATTAAAAATGAAAAGAATATTAGAGTCAGATATTCCTATAGCCTCAGATAATCAGAGAATGATATTTATAATGAACACACCAGGGAGGACTGGTCACTTTATATTACTATGGAATTACTATTCAGTTAATAGTCTATGGTCTATTACAAATAGAAAAGATACTACAAAATTTCTTTTGTTAACTATTTCAGTGGTCACACAAGTGGTATTTTGTTTGATATGAGGCCTCCAACACACATATAGAGATGATGCACCTAACCCTCAAGAGACAGGAGGCCCCAGAGAGTTTAGAGGTTAGGTGGAGTAGGGGGTGGGGACATCCATGTGGAGACGGTGTGGGGAGGAGGTATGGAATGTAGAACAGTTGGAGGTTGGTAAGGGGTAGGAGGAAAGAAAATATGGAATGTAAAAATAAATAATTAATTAATTTTTAAAAAAAGAAAGAAAAAATTCAGGCCAAATAGTTTGAAGTTACAGTGTATGGTTCAGAACTACAAGCATAAATTATATTGCTTCAAATCTTTAAGAACTATTTTTATTAAATAATCCTAAACTTTTTCAGAGATATCATAGTGTTTCAAGAATTATATATACAGCTTCTTGGTGCTGATAATAGCTAAAGCATACATGAAGACCTACAGAAAAATGTTTCTAGGTCTCTAACCCCAGGTGTCTTAGTTAGGGTTTCACTGCTGTGAACAGACACCATGACCAAGGCAAATCTTATAACAACAACATTTAATTGGGGTTGGCATTATCATCAAGATGAGAACATGGCAGCATCCAGGCAGGCATAGTACAGGCAGAGTTGATCGTTCTCTGCCTTCATCTGAAGGCTGCTAGCAAAATACTGACTTTCAGGTAGCTAGGGTGAGGGTCTTAAGCCCACGCCCACAGGGACACACCTACTTCAGCAAGACAATACCTCCTAAGAGTGCTACTGTCTGGGCAGAGCATATACAAACCATCACATCAGGTTAAAATTTCATCGGGATAGCCTCTTTTGCTTTAGCTCAAGAACAATCAACAGCTGTAATCGATCCTGAGTTCTTCTTGTGCTTGCCTACTGGGAGCCACAGAGACAACTGACACCGACCTCTCGCATGTGTACATGTGTATTTGCACATATCAGCTTTACGTCAGTGTTGTTTTCCTACCTCTTGCTCTTGTTTGCTCACTTTAGTTACTTTTCAGTGTACACAATTTGAAACAGCCCCAAGTCTCTGGTGAAGTAGGCAACTATATCAAGGAAGCCCATACAATATAGTTAACATATTATTTGCCAAGACTTAACTTAAAACTTATATTTCCAGAAGAATTCTAGTTATTTCACATATATTGAAACTTCAGACTTTAAAAACAAAAAAAAAACTTGTTTATATTCTGATGTTTGTAACTTCTTATCCTACTTCAGACCTTACTACTTAAGCAACCTGGCCCAAATACATAAATCTAAGATTTGTAGAAATATCTAAATTCTGGAACATTCCAAGTCTAGTATTCTTTTTTCTTGTACCATAACACAGACTAACCTTTGCATACACTTTAAATATGGTTCATATCATCAATTTACACAGTTTAATTAAGTCATGAAAATCAATTACAACCAAATTACAAGGAAGAATTCACAATGGAGCAAAGCACCTACTCTCATCAACACCTTTGTAGACATTAGTTAATCCTCAAAGACTTTTTCACCTAAATAATGAGCTAGTATGCCTAAGCCAGAAAGGGGTGTGCATTCAAGTTAACAGATATTTTCCATATACTAAAAGAACCAAAATGCAAATGCTCATCAGGACTATTGATACTATTGTACAAAGAAACCATATGAGGAACCGAGAGAGTCAGTCAATTATGACAGCAAATCATAATTCAGCTTTGTTTTTCTTAGTCAGAGTCTGCCTCATGCACTGAGGCCTTGACCACCTTTGAGAAGATGAATTAATAATTAAGCAATTTCTGTAAAACTCCTGAAGTCAGCTTCTTCCTTCCACCCCCCAGGGCAAAAATCAAACAAACGTGCCAAGAGGGATGCAGTTAAAGTCTCCATTGAATTCTTCCCCTGACTGTACTTCAGTAACCTTGCAGGGTTAAGATGTGTTACCCCAGTAAACCAGTTTCCTGAAAAAAAAAGTCAAAGGAGCTTTCAGCTTTTTGAGTCTATCTGAGACATGTTCTGACCTGCTTTCCATTCCTCTGTTAATGCAGACCCAGTTAGCATTAGTTGTTTGTAGTTATTCCAGAGAAGATTGTTAGCTAGGTCTATAAAAAGAAGTAAAAAAAAAAAATCTAAAAGAGTGTAAGAAAGGGCTATGAAGGTTAGGGGTTTAGCTTAATGAGAGAAAGTTTGCTTAGGAAGAGCAAGGTGTGTTCTATTCCCAGCATCAAATGAGAATGAGGATAGTGAAAATAAAAAGCCAGTTTTCTTTTTTTCTTTTTTATTAGATATTTTCTTTATTTACATTTCAAATGCTACCCTCTTTCCTGGTTTCCCCTCCAAAAACACCCTAGACAGTCTCCCCTCCCCCTACTCACCAACCCACCCACTTCCTCTTCCCTGTCCTGACATTCCCCTATACTGGGACATCCAGCCCTCTCAGGACCAAGGATCTCTCCTCCCTTTGATGATCTACAAGTCCATCCTCTGCTTGAGCTTCATTTGGTCTGTGAATTGAATCTTGGGTAGTCCAAGGTTCTGGGCTAATTTTAGATTATTGAATGTCTCTGGCATATTTTCAATAATGTTTTCAATGTCTCCGTTTTAGCTGTGCTTGTCTGGCACAATAGCCTTAGGACTACATGAGATACACTTGGCTAACACTTTTTGGCCAATGTTACAGAAAAATAAAAAGGTATAGAAAATGTTTTTGAGACAAGGTCTTACTCTGAAACCCAGGCAGGACTTCTACCTAAAATTATCTCTTTGTGCCACCATACAGAGATGACATAGGTATTTTAAATAATTTATACTTATTTTATGTATATTGATGTTTTGCCTGATTATATTTTTTATTCTAAAATATAAAAGCTTTTATTTTTTCTATATTCTTTGTTTACATTCCAAATGATTTTCCCTTTCCCAGTTCCCCCCCTCGCCATAAGTCCCATAAGCCCTTTTCCCTCTGCCAATTCTCCAATGAAGGCCCTCCCACTTCTCTGTTCTGGTATTTTCCTACACTGCTGAATCAAGCCTTTCTAGGACCAGGGTCCTCTCCTTCCTTTTTCTTGGGAATCATTTGATATGTGAATTGTGTCTTGGGTACTCAGAGTTTCTAAGCTAATATCCACTTATCAGTGATTTCATTCCATGTGTGTTCTTTTGTGATTGGGTTATCTCACTTAGGATAATATTTTCCAGATTTGCCTAAGAATTTCATAAATTCATTGTTTTGAATTGCTGAGTAGTATTCCATTGTGCAAATATACCACATTTTCTGTATCCATTCCTCCACTGAGGGACATCTGGGTTCTTTCCAGCTTCTGGCTATTATAAATAAGGCTGCTATGAACATAGTGGAGCATACATCCTTATTGCAACCTGCTTGTATGTTTGTGTGAAGGCATCAGACCCCTGGAAAAGAAGTTACAGGCAGTTGTGAACTGCCATGTGGGTACTAGGAATTGGACCCTGCTCCTCAGGAATGGCAGCTAGTGTTTTTTGTTGTTGTTTGTTGTTGTTGTTGTTGTTGTTTTTACCACTAAGCCATCTCTCTATTCCCCTGACATAAGTATTTTAACCACAGTCAGTGCTCATGCTGTAGGAGATAAACAGCTTCTTAAAGTGACTTACCCAGTAAAGGAAGTTGCTGGCTGATATCCCTCGGGTCTGCAGGACACAATGGCTTTAATGTTTCCATTAGTTTGTCCACTAGTGCTTCGGTTCTCCGATGGACTCCTGGCGGGGATGTAAATGCCTCTGACATCCCAGGCTAGTGTCTGTGCACTACAGCACCCAAGAAGAGATCTTTTCTCTAAGATCAAACAAGTCCTTTCCTACACAAAAGTCATTAAGTTGAGTAGGATCAGCTTCCTAGCAGATTGAGACTTGGGGCTTGGACCAGGCTTACTTCCCATTAGACCAGTGTGTTTCTCAAGCCTGCAATCCTTTAACAGAGCTTCCCACGTTGTGGTGACCCCGACCATAAAATTATTTGATTTGCTATTTTATAACTGTAATTTTGCTACTGTTATACATTGTAAGCTATCTGGTATGCAGGATATCTTATGTGTGACCTTGAAAGCGTTTGTAACACACAGGCTGAGAAACGCTGCACTAGACTGTGAGTGGCATGGTCCCATCTGACCACCGGTGCTATACAGGGCAGAAGCAACAGTGCTTCTGAAGTCTCAAGTCCCCACCAGCTTCACTGCCACACACCAACTTTACCGCTGCATCTTACAGCTTTAGTGTTCCCTAGAGAACTCCTAAGAGTAACCAAATATCTGGTACCCCTTCTAAATACATTGTTGTGTTTCAGTTCTTTACAGAATTCATTTGACATTGTTTTACCAATTTTGTATTGTACTCTGTGTCTTCTGAGTATGTTTCAGAGAAATAGTAGCATTATTCATTGCTTCCTCCCATGTCTGAAACTCTGAATGGCAAGGGCAGGCCTTCAATAATTATGTAGAAAATAAAGATAAATTTCTTTAATAAATTTAAATAACCTCCACCTCCACAGGACAGTTGCATGGGCCAGATATAATGATGGATCAGTCACCTTTAAGAATCCCCTCCTAATATTCGCTCATATTGTCTGTCAAAGGTCTAATATGTGAGTTTTAAACAAATGTTCACTGGGACATTTTTCTGAATGGTTGAAAGACAAAAATCCAGAAAAGGGTAGTTCTGCTGATGTTAGCAAGGAGCCTGATTTATTCAAGGATCTGAAAGAGAGGCAGGGTTATCCAAATGGAATGTGAAAGCAGAAAGCCTGCACTAATGAAGAGGAGGCAAAGGGTATCCTCCTCAGGATATGGAGGAAACTACGTTCTTCAGTCAGAGGAAATACTGGTATAAAATGGCCGAAGGACACCTGCATTGTATTTCTCCAGCACCATGCTAAAGTTACATATTCTAAAAACATCATGTGTTAATGATGTAGACATTTTTGGAGACCAAATCACCAACTGAAAGATTATTACAATGAGGAAATGCTTTCTCAATTCCAAGCAAAAGTTCCTACAGCTTATTTAAACCCAAACCATTTGTAAACTAGGCCAGATCTTCTTTTACACATGACTTGAACATTGGCTTGTGCCTTGCTATTGCTTAGCTTTAACTGGTGAGCATAAATTTGGAAAATGGAGAGCTACAGGTTGTTTGATTTTCAAGGCCTCAGAAAGGATGGATCTTGTCAGTTTTCTCTGTCTAAAGATGTGCACTGAAATTTACCATTAGCAGAGTCTGTTTTAAGAGGTCATTTACATTAACTACTGCTGAGCCTGCAATCCCTAAGTCTGGTTTAATTTGCAATATAAATGTGTAGTGGCAAAGAAGAGGAAATATTCCTCTCCAGTAACTTCTGTTTGTCCATCCTAATTAAGGCAACTTTCACTTTGAGTTTTATCAGAAGCATCATTGACCTGAACAATAGCAATAAATCATCCCTTTAGACAAAAGATGCAATCCTATTTTAAATCATTATGAGTACAATCCTTTTAGGTTCCATTATTTTATTTTGAGAAATATATTCATTTTAGGCTAAGAAATAGCATATTGATATAATTTCTAACATAAGCAGCTAGACAGATTAAAATGATTTCTTCTAGCAAGTTAACAGCTATATGACACAAAAAGTTTGCCTCCCCTTTGAATACTCAGAGGACACTAAAGTGCTTTTTTTAGTATCTGAAACTGATTCTGGCTGTATCCTTAATATGAATAGCTTTCTACAGGAAAAGATGCTTAAGCCTATTTTCAAGACATTAAAATAATATAATGCAAATTTATTTTGTCAATTCCACGGGCTCATAATTCCAAAGGTTCAATGAGTTGATCATAGGATTGAATAAAATCAAAAACTAATCTAATTTTCCTGTTACAGATATTTATTATGAAAGATATCACTAAACATTTCAAAAGATTTTATGTTATTAAAAACATTTAAAAAAAAACAAAAGTAGAAAAAACTATATGGAGACTTTCTCCATATGACCCTCTCCAATGAGTATCATCGTTTGTCCATGTTATGTTATTATCTTCTTACTTTCAGAAATCTCTTTAAGACCTGCAAAAGTACATGCAATATCTAGAAGATTTCTCAAAGCTGTCATTATCTTCCTTAATACTTCATACATCTTTATTTTTATTTCTTACTTTTAGTCATAATTATTAAACCCAGTTTGAGTTTCTTGGTCAATAACAAGAGCATAGTGATCCTTATCTATCTAACTACTTATTTATTTATTATTTATCTATTTATGTATTTATTTTGTAGTATTACATTTCTGGTGCCAAAAAGAATCCAATAAGAGATAAGGAGCAAAGTTTTTCTGTCTCTCGATTTTCTCTTTCAGAGCATAATTGATGAAGTTGGCAAGAGCAAAGGGAATGAGATAATACCCAGAAAGAACAAACAGGAATTGCTATGCTGCTTGATGACATTGAATGAGTTTTGACCATGATGATGTAAATGACAAGAGCCATCTCAGGATAAGGGCATCACAGCTAAGGAATGGAATTTTCTTCAGAATAGTGCTAATGAAAAACTGCACTTAGTTTGCTACAGTACAATCCGTTCTCACAAATCTCTATCTGAACTGCTGTTACTTTTGTTTAAGACTTCCTTGTTAGTTGTGAGGTTAGTTTTTGACTCTCCCAACTCCAGCATGTCTTTCTCCACTGACCACATTGAAAAAGAATTTGTAGAACTCAATTATGAGCATATTGAATTCATCCAATTATTCTGCACTGACTTCCGGATTAAGACCTCTTTAGCTTGTCTTAATTAAACCAGGATAACTCCGACGTACCTCTCTGCACTATATTGCAAGCTTAGGCAGGAACTGAAGTTGCTGCCTGTGAGTTCCCTTCAGTGAACACTGACTTTATACCATCTATTATTACCTACATTGTCCTTGTATCTGTGAGCCCAAGGCATGCTGTATGAAATGCCAGCTTCTTTCAGAGCACCTATTACACTATTTTAAACATCTGTTGACCTCTGCATACCTAACCATTCCTCAAATCCACGCACATGATTGTCTAACTCCTCTGTTCCCCACTGCTCAGCATCTTCTTATTACTCAATTAATGTTTCTTAAATAAATGTCTGATATAATAAATTAAAAATATAGAGTCAACTAACCTGGGTCCATAGACAATCATAGAGTCTGAACTGGCAACCAGAGAATGAACATGCATGGGACAGACCTAGGCCTACACATATGTAACAGTTATGGCATGGCTGGGACTTCATATGGTATTCCTAAGTAGGGTCTGTCTTTGACTCTATTGCCTGCCTTTGGGTCCCTTCCCCCTTATCTGAGCTTCCTTGTCTAGCCTCAGTAGGAGAAGATGTGCCTAGCTAGACTTACTGTGACTTGATAGGCCAAGGCTGGTTGATATCCTGAAAGGCCTCTCCTTTTCTGAGAAAAGGGAGAGAGAGGTAAGAGGGAGGGACTGAAAGGAAAGGAAGAAAGGGAAGCTATAATCAGAATGAAAAGCAAATAAACAATTAATTTAAAAATATCAAATTCAGCCATTTTTCAGTGAAAAAGAGAAAATTGCTGAAATAAGAAAGAAACATTTTTGGAAGGTCAATTTTTAACAAAAGTTAGCACTGAGGCAGCCATTCACTTCTAGTCTGGTTCTGTTTCTCAAGTAGAGCTCTTCCACATAGTTTTGCCCGTGAAGATCAGGTCTACACTAATGTGCCTCCATGGGATTGTAATAGCACAGGTGAGCCAAATGTGCCTTACTCCCCATCTCAAGCTATCTCGTCTCGAAGCTGCATGCTAGACAACGCTGTGTTCCTAACACTACCCTAGGGAAAACAGGGTGACTAAGGGGACGTCCATTCTGGTTTTCCCAAGATGAAGCAAGTAGTCATCCCCAAAAGTGACAAGCCAGGTTACTTCATATCTTTGTGAAATCAGACTCATTGAGTTATTTGTGCTGTGTTCGATCATATTTCACAATTAAGCTATGTGTATATTATCCACTGTTTTAAGTCTCTTTAGAAAAAGAGCATAAAATAGAGAAAGTTAAAATTTAATCTACATGTCTTTTGTTTATATAACTACAAAGGAGCCAGTGTGTGCTACATAATATTCTAGCTAATTGGTTTCATATTCATAGGATTAGATTGATTGATTTTCTGCTAACGATAATATTAATAAAATCCTTTTTAATTTATAAGTGATTTAAAGCTTGCTACTCAAAATTAAATGTCAATATGAGCAGATGTGTCATTAACACCTCTAGCTTGAACCCAGTGCCCAGTAGCAAACACTAACTGAGCAAGCAAACCCCTCTAAGATATGGGAAATATGGGATTTTTTCAAATAATTTTTAAAAATACCCTTTTCTCAAACATCATAATTTGAGCTTTTTTTTTTTTTTTGCTCTCAAACCTTTATACTCTAAACCCAGAAATGAGCCCAGTGAATCTGACTTTATGGATAGGTCCTTGATCCACTTGGACTTGAGCTTGTACAAAGATGTGAGAATGGATCCATTTGCTTCCTTCTGCATGTTGATGACCAGTTGAACCAGCACCACTGGTTGAAAAGGCTGTCTTTTTTTCACTGGGTGGTTTTAGCTCCAATGTCAAATATCAAGTGACAATAGGTATGTGGGCTCATTTCTGGATCTTCAGTTCTATTCCACTGATGTACCTGCCTGTCACTGTACCAATGCCATGCAGTTTTTATCACTATTGCTCTGTAGAAGAGCTTGAGGTCAGGGATGCTGATTCCCCCAGAAGTTCCTTTATTGTTGAGAATAGTTTTTGCTATCCTAGTTTTTTGTTGTTGTTGTTGTTGTTGTTG